>NC_056743.1:35442853-35665030 GCF_019279795.1 Protopterus annectens
TGAGTGGTTTCGTGTGTGTGTGTGTGTGTGTGTGTGTGTGTGTGTGTGTGTGTTTGTCTATCTGTGTGTGTGTCTCTCTCTCTCTCTCTACCTGGGTCGTCATAGTAGGAGAGGTTTGTTTGGGGATATACTGAGTGGGTGTGTGTGTGTCCATTAGTGCAGTCTGGAAGGGGAGGGCTGTTTGTGTATGAATGTGCCTGTTTGGAGGAGGGCTGTCCCCTAGACTATTGTGCGAATGCTGTGATATTGGCTGTGAGAAATACAATGTAATACACCAGGGCTACTCTTTATATTGTGCCCTGATGGGCCTACAAAGGTTAATCAAATATTTCACAGCCTGAAAGATGTGGATCTTGGGGAGCAATAGATACCAGGTATACTGCCTATATCATGTCCTGAAAGCACTTCAGAAGATTAAAACCCTGCACCTTGTGATTCTTGCATAGCTCTTTAGCAGAGTGTTAGTGGTCAGTGCCACCACTCAACACCAAGGATACTCCAAACATACTACTGTAAGTGTGGGAAAATAAAAAAGTTGAAGTAAAACTGGGGTGAAAGGTTTAAATCTTATACCTTTGACACAGAAAACAGCTTATCAGACAGGATCCTTAATGCTCTAGACTAACGGAGCATTTAGCCTCATTGTCTCATTTTTACATAGTAAGTTTGAAACTCCAATGTCTGGCATTATTCACTGATTACAATGGTGTGTGAGTTACGGCAGATATTGCAGGTAAAAGAGGCAACAGCAGGAATGTTCTGTAAAAGTAGGAACAATCGAAAGGGACTGGGATGTGTCCATGTTGGGGGGGGGGTCTTGGTACAAGCTGCAAGGAAGAGAAGACACCAGAATGTTTAAACTGTTACTTGGATTCACTTAAAATAGTTAATAGAGCATCAAGTCTAGCATGAAAATGCACTTTCTGAACAAGAAGGAAACTCTTGCATTATTGACTGACTATACGAATCCATGGTTTATGACGACAGGAAGAAAAATAGGATACATCAGGGATGGTCTGTCAGTTCAAGGTCAGGAAGGAAGTGTGTGTGTGTGAGACTGGATGGAGGGTACCTGTGCCAACACAATACATTTGCTGTCGTTGCCTACCACAGTAAAGTCCTCATTCACACTTGTGGTAGTTAAAGGTGATTCAGATAAGCAATGATGGGGTCTTTCCTTGTTGCAGTTAACATCTCCCTGAATTGCATTTTTTCCACTGTGAGGAAACAGTCCTTTTTGGTCACTGCAGTTAACCACTGGCAGTAGTATTTTCCTGAATCCCTGGGTTAGTGTATATTCTGTGCTTTATTTATTGTATTTATTTGCATTCATTCCATGGGGTAAGGTACTAATTCACACACACCTGTTCAGACTCAGCTTAATATTTCAATCTACTTAGTGTCACACAGTGACAAAATGAAGTCTGCAGAAATCCGTTCCCTGGATTTCAGTTCTTTTGGACTGTCTGCTGTTGGGAGCTGGTTTATTTTTGTATTACCTTATATGAATTTTTTGTTTATTTTCTATACTTTGAATTTTCTATACTTCTGCTTTTCTAGACCATTCATTGCCACCAAAGGTTTATGTTATATACCTAATATAAATTTTAAGTTTATTTTCTACACTTGGTTTCTTTTGGAGACTCCATTACTGGGCAGTTTTTTTGTATTCCTATACTTCTTGGGCAGTTGTTGAGAAATCCAACAAAAACACTCTGCTCAGTAAATTAGAACTTCAGAAAGGCAGCCACCCAAAAAGACAATTAACTTTAATAAATGTATACTTTAAATATCATATAAATGCTTTCATTTTACAATCCATAAAACTTAATCAGATATACAACCTCTGTCATATCCCATCTTTAAGCAGCTAAAATAAAATAACACAACACTCATTTTACAGTCATGTGATGCACCCTAACAAAATTAAATTCTCTGTTTAGGTAGTAAAGGGTGTTCAAATGGGTTAAAATTTGTGTTGGTATTTATTGCTGGGATTATTTTTATTATTTTTCTCATTTTTATTATATATGTCTTTTGTAACATTTTAAAATGGTCGCTTGGTGCTGGTCACATGTTAGGATGACATCACATGATGTCATGATGGGCTGCACAATGCCAGGGCACTTCTATAGGCTAGGCTTGTAAAAGCCCCAGGGCCATTAGCCTAGTACACACCTATGAACATACAATTTTAACACTTTCTTAGTTGTGGTCACACTTTCTCTTATACAGTACAGTTAATTTGTTTGTTTAACCCACCACAGTCATTATTTTTACTGAAAACTCGAAGTGTCCTCAGACCAGCCCCCCACCCACCCACTTAGCAAATTAATCAGTAAAACAATAGAACTAAAAAGTGCAGTGCACTGTTTAAAATATAACTTCATAAGATAAATACATAAATACTTTTTAGGAGTTGCTTTATGGACTCCTAAACACTAATTCTTGCAACCTGTTTACTAATAGGAGTGCCATTCTTCCTGTTCCCCCTTTTTTGATTTTGAATATGTACCCATGTACAGTTAGTACTTCCTCCCAAAGTGCAGCTACAAGGTTGAAACTTTTGTGAAGATATGTTGCCCTTTCTCTAAAATGAGAAGAAACACCATGTGCAAAAGAGGCATTGATGGGCATTGTTTTTGTATGCATAAGATACTTGATTTTCAACTAGGAGATGACAGCATCCAGAAACTTCTGCCATAGGAGCTCAGAGTTGAATGCCATTCATAAGTTGTGGGTGGAGCTTCCTGCAGAGCTGATGTCAGCATGTGAAGAAGGTGTCATAGAAGATATTTTTGTCATAAATGCTGAACATTCTAGAGAGTTATTGAGTTAGAAGTGAGATTTGACATTAGGTAGCAGGTAGAAAATTCACAGCAAATGGGGTAAGTACATTTGATTATTGATTTTACATATATTGTAAGCATAATTTACTGGCATTGCTAAATACCTCTTCTCATTGATCTGTGCTGCTGTTAAATATGAGATGTTCCTATATGTATATTCATCTATTCATCATGGTGTACTGTGAACGTGGTACTGAATAAATCCGTTGTAGATTTATATAACGAAAGAAAGAGTTTTCACTTGAATTTTTCACACAGATTGCTGAACATTTCAGTTGGAAATAAGTGTCTTAAAATATAGTTTTGGGGATAGTGTGGAGAGAAGTCAGAGTAAGGAAGGGAATAGGATTTATGAAGAAAGGATAGTAGTGATTAGGTTAGGTAGGGCTAAAGTAAAGTAGCGGAAGATTAATCAAATTATTGTTACAGAGCAGGTAATGGCCGAACGTCTTACTTTTCTCTTGGAAACAGGAAAGACAATTTTACTGAGGATTTTAAACATTTAGTTTATGCCATGCTTGTACTGGTAAGACCATTCATTATGGAAAAAGGGAGGCTATTCTTATAATACTTCTAGCAGTTTGATATGAGTTATACCTCTCATGTAGGATAGTGTTTCCAGGTTTTGACTGTGGAAATTATAGAGGCTTTAATGCTGATATTTGTATCAGCTGAATCTCCTCATCAGATTACTTTGTATTCTTGTTTCTCTGAGTTTTGCATGTGTGTCATTATGCAGTTTGAATGGAACTGTTTTATGCCATGTACATATTATAGTGAATTTTATTTAGAAAGGTGAAAAAGCTTAAATTCATCTGCATGCTGAAGTTGTTCAAAAGCTGGACATGGGGATTTAATATTCCCAAGTGCTGTTTCCGAAATATAGCTTTGAAATGATGAGAGACATTTTTTATGTAACCAAAAGACAGAGTTCATGTACTGGAAAGTCAGTTGTAGCGAGTTTTTTTTCTTCAAACACTACATACACTCTGTTATACAATTGTTCAGTGTTATCACAGCATCACAGGAAATAGTAAAAAATTGAGTCACAAGACCATTTATCCCTGGCCAATACCCCCACTTCAAGCTATATCCCCTTTCTCAAGAAATGTACATTAGATCAGTCTCAGTGTAAATTTATGGGTATCCATCCAATAATCAAGGTTTAATTTGAAAGATTCAAATGTGTCATTTTGTTTAGCTTGCAGGAGAGTCTCTTCCAGAGGTGAGGTAAGTGTTCGGTTAATACTGTATTTTGTTTATATACTAGTGGATATTTAAGTCCCTAGTTCTGGTATTATTGGAATCATTTGACTTGGAGTGATACAGGCGATCAAGGAGGATGGGGGCCCTAATGGCACAGAATTCAAGGTAAAAACCACCCCACAACAGCCTACAGGAACCCAAGTAAAGCAAGAACACTTCAAGCTTTTCTGGTAGCACAGAGACATCAGGCCAGCATTCTTGTCTGTTTGGGTAACAATGTTGCCATTCCACATGCTTAATTTGTTTATAAAGATGCATTCCAAAATGTGCATTTTACTCTGTAGTAGGTCTGATTGGCTCTGTATAGAGAAAGAGATTGATTTTTGACCTGGATGTTATGCTCTAAGTTATTAGCTTTGCCAAATATAATGATTTTAGAGAAGCGGTTATCAATCCAGATTTCAGGCTTCCTGGCTGCATTGTCATATGGAAGTGAAGATTAGCTGTACTGTGCAGTGAGAGTGAGAATTGTTTACCAGATGTGACAGTATGCATTTTTTCTTTAATTTTAGCCCCTTTTCCTGTGTGTCACTTGTTTCATAGGATTACTTTTTGCTGTAATGAATGGGTATCAGAGGGAGATTTCTGGAAACTTAATCAGTTGTCCTAATTCCCAGTCTGGAGAACAAAGTAGATGCTGTAAAAGAAGTGTCCATGGACTAAGTCCTGGGCACACATCTAGTTAGCGTCATAGTTTCTGAGAGTGTACCTGCTGCCTTAACTATGTGGGTTCTACGATCAGCCATTTGGATATTTACCAGATATGTATTTACTTTTAACGCATTTTAATTATTTATTAAGGATGCCAGCATGGGGTTTAGTATTAAATGAAAAGCATCTCAATGACCACAATGATGTAACAATGCAGGAATCGACATGAGCATAGCATATTCTAATGCCCTAAACATTTGTTACATCCATGTGGTCATTGAAATCCTTTAACTATGTAGCTGTGAAGGGAGAACATCCTTTTCCTCGAGTTCCCCTACTGAAAACATTCCTTTTTCATGTGGGTCCACACAGATAGGATGCTGCTGTTTGTGTCTGTATCTCTCATTTATTTGAATGTGTATACATACGTGCATCTGTATATTTATATGAGCATGTGTTTGTGTCTGTACATGCGAGTAGTTTACATTTGCTTATAGCTGTAGGTTTCTCTGTTTGTGTTTGAAGTGTAGTTCATTAATCATTATCTTCATAATCCCACATCCCTGATCATAACGTTCTCAGGGTGTAGATCTCTGTAAATTTTCCTGATGCTTCATCTGTAAGTTATTTGCACAGCCCATAACTTCATACGCTACTCTCCCAATAGAATTTTATGCTCTAGAGAAAAATAAAATCACTAATCACTATAACCAAATCATCTAATATTGCAGGTGACCCTCTATATTCAAAAAGTGTAGCTAAACTATGAAACCAAATCCCACTATCAATGCAATCCATTCCGAATGCAACTTCTTTTAAAACATAACTATACTTTAGCCATCAAATGAAGTTTTTTTACCCTCTATATCTCCAGGATAGATACCACTGTTATCTTCAGCTTGCTGTATTACCAAATCACTTCTCTTTCGGAATCCTTTGCCCCACAACCAGCCTTCACTAGAACCTGATTAGTTTTACTAGCATCTCAGAGTCCTGTATGTAATTTGGTGACACTGCTCATCACCCCACCTTTATACTTCTGCTGTAAACCTTATGATAGCCGTACATACTTCTGTCTGAACCTGCTTAATACCCAGCCTCTTAACTACTATATTAACATTTTTGGGCCAATCCACTTCCTTCCCTCACCTCCATTTCTTTGAATTTCAGAGCACTGATCACATAGTCTCTGTGTCACAAACCCACTCATACTTCTCTTCAGATGCTCATTGTTAAACAACTGCTAATATACAAGCATTTTTATATTGTAATAGTTGCCTTTATTTCACATGAATATAATCTAATTAGCAAATACATGTGCAGTTGTTAATGTATATTAATAAATGTCTGCAACTATTACTAAATGTGGGTTTAAAAATGTTTGTAATGTGTTGGAGCTTTTTTCCCTGAGCATCGGCTGAAAAGGGGTTTTGACTAAATCAGGTCAGGAAAAAAATGACAAACAAAAGCAAAATAAAACTAAAATAAATAAGATAAAAATAACTTTTCAGGAAATGTAAGGTCCCCGCATCTGTGCAATTGTATTAGATTCTCAAACTGATTTGTGCTCAGGGTTGTGTTCATAAATTCTATAGGAGACGCACGTTTCACATTCCCACAATTACACTAATGTGTAATAATCTGATTTTGTATCTTTGGCTCTAATACTTACCTAGTACATTCTAAAATTGCTTTCTGTTCACATGCATATACAGTGCTCAAAAGGTAACAATCCAGATTGGGTTTACATAATAAACTCCCCTCATACTCCAAGCCCTTGAGAACAGGATCATCCCTAATGAACTCTGAGACTGAGGGATGCATTTGCCAGATATCCCTTAGATCAACTTGGTTTTGGGATACACCAGTCCATTTCAGAAAAATATAGACTAAATATATGTTCTATACTTCTTTATTTTATGGATTTCAGCTCTTCGTTGCTCTCCATTCGTGGAGAATAGTTTACTTTAACATCAGATGGATTTTACTTTTTCCAGACTACCTATTCTGGGAGTGTAGTTTCAGTTGTTTTTAAGAAATGCATATTAAGTTTGATTTCTGTGCTTGAGGTATTCAGCACTACCCGTTGCATACAGTGGTTTAATTTTTATAGACCTCGGGTGCATCAAAAGTTTCTTTAGACATTTATAGGTAGGCAGGTTTAGTTTTAAAGCTGTTCAGTATAAACCTTGAATTCCTTCCTTTCTTTTTTTATTTTAACATTTGTTCATTCATTCATCCATTTATTCATTCATTTATTCTCTGTCACTTCAAATCTAATATGGATATGTGGTTTCTCTGCATATAGTCAAGGCATATACACTAACAAGTGTTTCAGACATGAGGTTGAACACATGGAGGTGTGCATAGATGGCATGATTACTGATTTAATATTTACAGGTGTTTAATCTGAAGTTGTTTTCATTTGGTCTTCAACTTGCAGGACATGGATCTGGGACATATCCGACTCGGCCGCATTTCTCCATCATCAGATCCTAGCTCCAAACTCTTCCCATAGCCATAATGCCCCTGCCCCCTTCCTCCCCTCAGATTTTGTTTGACTCGTGTATCGCTCACATCATAGCTGGTGCTCCAGGCTTTTTTGGGTAAGTGAATTTGTGCTTTAATTCTAAATGTTCAATCATTTCTATCTTCCTTTCCATTGCTTTTCTTTCCCTTACCTCTCGCACTCGGGCATTGGTCTCTAGTTATTAAAAAAAAAAAAAACAACTTGTTCCCATTCCCCTCTCTTTCTGCTAATTAGAGTGTGTATGTTTGTGGGCTCTCACCATTTTGAATGGCTGAGACACCCAAACCAGGGTTCAAAAAGTGCACAGTGTGTGGCCACAAGCTTTCTCTCGCAGATGGCCACACTCTGAGCGTAGTTTGCTTAAGGGTCCAGCACCTCGATTTCTCATGCTCCATCTGTGTGGGGGTCAATACTGTGGAGGCCCAAGCTTCTACTGCTGCTTCCTCCACCCCCAGCCTCTGGGAATCAGCCTCCTGCCAAGAGGACCAGGGACGGAGAAAAGTGCAAACAGAAGGACTGGGATAAGCCGAGGAAGCTGTTCCCCGATTGCTTTTCCTTGACTGAGCCGCCACTGAAATCTCATCCGGCACATAGCTCAGGCTCTCCCAGTATGTGCTCACCTTGCTTCAGCCAGAGGTGTCTCAAGGTCGTTCCCCGGTGTTGGCTTACCCTCACCAGCTGCCTAGACCGGTGTCGGTGGCCTCTTCTGCCAGGTCCACCCGCAGCCCCTCTGAAGCCGAGGTGGACAGGATGATCCGGAGATTCATTTGCTGTCAGATTGAGATTTCTGACTTAATGAAATATATAGGTGAAACAACTGACTTCTTAGAGTTTACCTTTAACTATGATTTTACCAGTATCAACTATTTGGATGTACAATTTATTAATGATATGGGTGGAGTATGATCACATATATATAGGAAACCTACATTTTGCAACACTTATTTACATTATGGGTGAAGTCATCCTACTGCTAAAAAAAGAAGTATAGTGAAGGGACAGGCAGTGAGGGTTGCTAGAATGACATCCCATTATGATGATTTACAAGGTGAGCTAAGTAAACTACAGTGTATGTTTGAAGAGAGAGAGAGGGTACCCTAAACAGTTGGTTGAGGAAATTATTTCAGAAGTACAATACCAGTGGGGCATTGTCTATCTCCCCTTATTAGGGGTAGGACTACAAAACAACAATGTAGAAAAGAGCAAGGAAAATGGCAAATATAAAGGGGCCTGCGTACTTGAATATAACTCCACAAATAAGGAATTTAAATGACAAATGCAAGAGGGCCTGTGTACCTGAATATAACTCCACAAATAAGGAATTTAAATGGCAAATACAAAAGGGCCTGTGTACCTGAATATAACTCCACAAATAAGGAATTTAAATGACAAATACAAGAGGGCCTGTGTACCTGAATATAACTCCACAAATAAGGAATTTAAATGACAAATACAAGAGGGCCTGTAATCTTGTTTTCTGTCCTCGAGGTTTGCAATTTGGACCTAAGAGGGGGTAATTTTAAAAAGTATATAGAACAAAGAGAAACTTTATGGCAGATTAAATTAAGGGCCGACCAACCCCCCGGTCTTAATGATGCCATTAATATCAAATGTTTTTTAGAGGATCGTAGATTATGTATCAAGAAAAATGTTATTAAAAATTTTTTTGTTTAGGTATCATATTGTTGGTTTTTTAAATATTTTTTACTAAAATGGTCTTAATTAGGTAATTGAATGATAGATGAATTGATTAATTGGTTTGTGTTGGACTATATATTGGGCTCTGATATTTCTGTATGTGTTTTCTGATGAAGTCATTTGACGAAAGCGTATAATAAAGATACTACGCTATTTGTTTGGAGCTGATTTTGCATTCTTATATTTGATACAATCAAACGAGCTTTCCATCTTCAGCCTTGTGTTTTTTGCTGGTTGATATTGGTGGTTGTTTTTTACAAGGAATTGAAATGACAGATACAAAAGGGCCTTTGTACTTGAATATAACTCCACAAATAAGGAATTGAAATGACAAATACAAAAGGGCCTGTGTGCCTGAATATAACTCCACAGATAAGGAATTTAAATGACAAATACAAAAGGGCCTGTGTACTTGAATATAACTCCACAGATAAGGAATTTAAATGACAAATACAAAAGGGCCTGCGTACCTGAATATAACTCCACAGATAAGGAATTTAAATGACAAATACAAAAGGGCCTGCGTACCTGAATATAACTCCACAGATAAGGAATTTAAATGACAAATACAAAAGGGCCTGCGTACCTGAATATAACTCCACAGATAAGGAATTTAAATGACAAATACAAAAGGGCCTGCGTACCTGAATATAACTCCACAGATAAGGAATTTAAATGACAAATACAAAAGGGCCTGTGTACCTGAATATAACTCCACAGATAAGGAATTTAAATGACAAATACAAAGGCCTCGTACCTGAATATAACTCCACAGATAAGGAATTTAAATGACAAATACAAAAGGGCCTGCGTACCTGAATATAACTCCACAGATAAGGAATTTAAATGACAAATACAAGAGGGCCTGAGAACTTGAATATAACTCCACAGATAAGGAATTTAAATGACAAATACAAGAGGGCCTGTGTACCTGAATATAACTCCACAGATAAGGAATTTAAATGACAAATACAAGAGGGCCTGTGTACCTGAATATAACTCCACAAATAAGGAATTTAAATGACAAATACAAAAGGGCCTGTGTGCCTGAATATAACTCCACAAATAAAGAATTTAAATGACAAATACAAAAGGGTCTGTGTGCTTGAATATAACTCCACAAATAAGGAATTTAAATGACAAATACAAAAGGGCTTGTGTACCTGAATATAACTCCACAAATAAGGAATTTAAATGACAAATAAAAAAGGGCCTGTGTACCTGAATATAACTCCACAAATAAGGAATTTAAATGACAAATACAAAAGAGCCTGTGTACCTGAATATAACTCCACAAATAAGCAATTTAAATGACAAATACAAAAGGGCCTGTGTACCTGAATATAACTCCACAAATAAGGAATTGAAATGACAAATACAAAAGGGCCTGTGTACCTGAATATAACTCCACAAATAAGGAATTGAAATGACAAATACAAAAGGGCCTGTGTACCTGAATATAACTCCACAAATAAGGAATTGAAATGACAAATACAAAAGGGCCTGTGTACTTGAATATAACTCCACAAATAAGGAATTGAAATGACAAATACAAAAAGGGCCTGTGTACCTGAATATAACTCCACAAATAAGGAATTGAAATGACAAATACAAAAGGGCCTGTGTACTTGAATATAACTCCACAAATAAGGAATTGAAATGACAAATACAAAAGGGCCTGTGTACCTGAATATAACTCCACAAATAAGGAATTGAAATGACAAATACAAAAGGGCCTGTGTGCTTGAATATAACTCCACAGATAAGGAATTGAAATGACAAATACAAAAGGGCCTGCGTACCTGAATATAACTCCACAGATAAGGAATTGAAATGACAAATACAAAAGGGCCTGCATACCTGAATATAACTCCACAGATAAGGAATTTAAATGACAAATACAAAAGGGCCTGCGTACCTGAATATAACTCCACAGATAAGGAATTTAAATGACAAATACAAAAGGGCCTGCGTACCTGAATATAACTCCACAGATAAGGAATTTAAATGACAAATACAAAAGGGCCTGCGTACCTGAATATAACTCCACAGATAAGGAATATAAATGACAAATACAAGAGGGCCTGCTTACCTGAATATAACTCCACAGATAAGGAATTTAAATGACAAATACAAGAGGGCCTGTGAACTTGAATATAACTCCACAGATAAGGAATTTAAATGACAAATACAAGAGGGCCTGTGTACCTGAATATAACTCCACAGATAAGGAATTTAAATGACAAATACAAGAGGGCCTGTGTACCTGAATATAACTCCACAGATAAGGAATTTAAATGACAACAACAAAAGGGCCTGTGTACCTGAATATAACTCCACAGATAAGGAATTTAAATGACAACAACAAAAGGGCCTGTGTACCTGAATACAACTCCACAGATAAGGAAATTAAATGACAAATACAAAAGGGCCTGTGTACCTGAATATAACTCCACAGATAAGGAATTTAAATGACAAATACAAGAGGGCCTGTGTACCTGAATATAACTCCACAGATAAGGAATTTAAATGATAAATACAAGAGGGCCTGTGTACCTGAATATAACTCCACAAATAAGGAATTTAAATGACAAATACAAGAGGGCCTGTGTACCTGAATATAACTCCACAAATAAAGAATTTAAATGACAAATACAAAAGGGCCTGTGCACTTGAATATAACTCCCCAAATAAGGAATTTAAATGACAAATACAAAAGGGCCTGTGTACCTGAATATAACTCCCCAAATAAGGAATTTAAATGACAAATACAAAAGGGCCTGTGTACCTGAATATAACTCCCCAAATAAGGAATTTAAATGACAAATACAAAAGGGCATGTGTACCTGAATATAACCCCCCAAATAAGGAATTTAAATGACAAATACAAAAGGGCCTGTGTTAGATTTTATGAATATAAGTCTGAAATTAATTATCTGCTTTTAAAGAATGGACATTATTCCCTTACAGACTCAAAACAGGATGTATGCAAGAACAAAAATGCAAAATCTGCTTTTAAAGAACAATGACATGTTTTTCTGCATGGAAAAACAGGATATGACACAAGAACATATTTTTTTTATACAAAGATCCAAATAAAATACAGGATGTTCACACTGTCAGAAAAGCTGATCTCTGACAATGTGTTTTCTCAAAAATATGTTTTTCTTCATAAAAAACAGGATATGCTTATCAGCATTGACATAAGAACACATGTTTCTATACACAGATTCAAATAGAATACAGGACAATGTGTTTCCTCAAAAATATGTTTTTCTACATGGACATCAGGACACTGTTACATGATATTCACACTGTCAGAAAAGCTGGTCTCTTACAAGACATTGTTAAACAAGGAAGTTTAGTATTGTTTCTACAGGATAAGCAAATCTCCAAAATATGTTTATGCATGACTAAAAAGAGTATATAAAGAGCTGTATAAATTCAGCTAGGAGAGGGGTATGGTAGGAACACATTTGGTGTTCTGAGGTAAATGTTATATCTCTCACATCATCTGTACTATATGAGAAGTAAAGTTGGAACAGTACTTTTAAGCTGTAACGTGTTTCCGTTTGGTTTATTATAAAAAGTTATTGGTTACTGCTCTTAAAGACAAATGCTGCAAAGTATATTCACTCATCAGTGTATATTCTGCAAGTTTCTGTATGCAACAGACTGTGAATGCAAATATAACTAGACTTTGAATTTTAGCAGAATCCAGCCAGCAAGACTGAGTGTCTTAAGAACACTTCAGATCCATCCCACAGCAAGAAGCAGCAAGCAGTAAGCAAGTAAAGATCAAAATATTTTTTCAATGGCGAGGCAGCTGAGTGACTAGCTCCATATAATTTTTTCAATGGCAAGCTAGCCTGCATTTGAACCTATAATCTGCATTCAAACACAGGATGAGTGATGGTAAGCCCTGCAGAGGGTCACTTCAGTTAAATTGCAGTAACTAACATTTGTACGTATGTGTCAATTCTGAACAGAAGTATTCCAGTTTATGCAGCTTTCAGTAGTAAAGTTTTTTAGACGTCTACAATCCGGAGTGAGACTAGTTCAAGAAATTCACTAAAAAAAGGGATATCCACTAGCCCATCAGTCCACTGCCTGTTGTGCTTTCCCAGCTTCTCAAGTGACTTTGAAAAATTTCCAGCCATCTGCAACAACAGCCTGATCACCTGTTTTCTTGCTCACTGGTAAGACTTTTTTCTACGTCACATTTTTTAGTATGGTTGCTATTCGACAGTATGGATATTTTCATGCATAATTTAAGCAAATGTAAAAAATTGCTATGTTGGTATACACAGTACATTAGTAAATGTAAAACCTTATTAGGGCAGGTTGATAGTAAGGCATTATGCAAATGTATTACAATATTTGACTGGTATCTCAAAGAAAACCATGTGAAAAATGACAAATGTTTATTGTGTGCTTCAACAAAAACTGCATTTTGTGTATTATGTCATAAAATAATATTGCATCATATTGCTAAAAAATAGACTGTAAAGACAGATCTGAAGAATTAACTAAGGGTAAAGTGTTTCCATTACATTCTGATGTTGAACAGTTATGTCCTGTCACCACATGTGAGTCAAATCAGTTACTGATAGAACCCCTAGTACATTTTGTTACAAAGGAATGTAGTAAACTTCTAAAAGACAGACATAATGAGTTCAGGAAGCTTAGACAAGTTATACATACATCTTTTCAAAAGTGCATAGGAGTTTCAAATTCAGCAGAACAGCTTACTAAAGAATGTCAGAAAGACCATGCAAAATTATTGGAAATTCAACAGCAGTTGCAGGATAAAGGAAATAAATTAGCTGAACTGACAAAGACTGGGAACTTCCTGCATACACAGTTAATCTGTGCAAAAGAAATATATTTTATAATATGTTTATGTTTTGAAAATGGTTAAACATACATGGTAGGATGGTAGGATCTGATGTCTGGACAAATCATTCTTAAATGTTTTACTTTCATTCAGTTAAAGCAAGACATATATCAGTACTACAGTAAAGTAAAGCATATGAATGTCATTCATTAGCATAGTCAAAAGGTAAACAAAACTGTTCTAGTGTATTATAATATATAAATTAAATAAAAATAGATGAGTAGAAATTTAAAGTCACAAGACATGACATGCTTGTATAAAGATACACATATACAAGACAGACATGCATGTGTGTTCTTTTCATCTAGAGTACATCTGTTACAATACACAAGAATAACAGGCAGACAACAGCAAATATAAATAATATAAATATAAATGTGTTGGTTAAACTAATATCTATTTTGTTTTTTACAATTTGTTTATAATTATATAGTAACACCAAACATTTAAAGTTCTGAATTTTAAAAATAAATAAAATCACAGATGGTATTAGTCAAACAGTTTTTGTAAAATTAATGGCAGGACAGTTAAATAGTTAAATAAATAAATAAAAAAAAGTACTGAAATCCATGTAAGCTAATTGTAATGTAGTATAAATGCATAGTTAAAAATGCTAAAAGAATTAACTATAGTTTACAGAGTATGAAATGTGAGCTCTGACCTTCCTAGACTAGATGAATAGTTACAGGAAATGCTGAAAAGATAAGATAAACAACAAGACTGATTGCCAGGCAAGTAGCTTGAGTTTTCCTAAAGCATCATTGTTATTAAAACATACTTGTTAAAATGTTTACAAGCAACACTATTTAGTAATTGTAATAAAATGCCACAATTGTGCATAGATGTCATTGATAATCTGTTTGCAAGTAAATGTTAAAAGGACAAAAAAAACCTCAGTTGTATCAAGTACAGCCAGCAAATGGGCTATAGTATATATACAGTTCAAATCAATTGTGCAGGAGAATGTAAATGCCTACTAGTGGTAGTAAACAGCAAAAGCTTTATAAAAAATTATCAAATCAGACAAAAGTTCATAATTTAATAAAATAAATGTATAACCATAGTGTTAGGCTGACATACATTCTATTCTTACAGCATAGGGCAGGAAAACAGTGCTGAAGTACTACAGGGGGAGGGGTACTTTCTCAGTTTTACACTGACTGTGTAAGAGGGAGGGGCACTTTCTCAGTTTTACAATGACTGTATAAACAGACTGTGACAAGGGTCTGAAATAAAGCTACATAAAAATAAATAATAAGGGTCTAAAATAAAGCTACAAGAAAAAATATCTCATTCCTTCTTGACAATACTCTTTTATGGGGAGGGAAAAACAGGTATTAGTGTATTAGAAATACTGGTAAACTGGATTAAACCTGACAGGATAAGATATTTTACAAGTTGTTAATAGCTATCATAATGGTTATTATTGTATTGTTTAGTATTAAATTGTATTTACAACCTGTTAAACTGTAAAGCTATACAAGAGATAGTTTAAAAAACAAGAGATGATTGAAAATTGCTTTATTAAAGCTATACAAGAGAGAATAAAGATATGCAAAATGCATAAATGTTTCTAATAGCAAGAATGGTCACTATTTTTAATATGTTTTTGGCAAAACAATGTTGGTATAAAAAAGCATGAATATTTTTAATTGCTGAGTATGTAGTTTAAAATAACAGGACATACGCGTTTGGTATCAATTCCACTAGATATTTCTAAAGAAATAAACATTTTCCAAGATTTTGCTTAATATTAATGTTATTAAATTTGTAAGATTAGACTAAATGTACTTTATAGTCTTTGTATGTACAAATGCAGAAGAATTCAGTACAAATGAGATTAATGTCTAGTAATGAATATGTGTGAAAAACCATATTTAATAAAAAATGGGTCCAGGGTACCTACTAGATTGAAATGCATGAACAGCAAACAGTCTACGTAAATACATACTGTGCAGGATACATTGTAATAAGTTCAAAACTAATTTGTCAAGTTGTAATATCACTGGTTTTACCCCAGTAAAATAACTGCTTTCAAATATTTATTATCTAAGCCCAGTTCAGTACTTTATCAAGATGTTAATGGGCAGTTCAAAGACATGACCACAATGTTATGGTTAAAATGACATTGAAATTGTGTGTTTTCAGTAGTGTATGAATGCTTGCAGTAGCACATGGTTACTGTCTCTTATAGTTAATTCAACAGTTGCAAAGAGTTAATGGAACAGTTCTAAGTCATAAATGAAATTCTATGATTGCAAAAGAATAAATTGATCAAGTTAAAGCAGACACAGTTCATAACTGATAAAAAATATTTTCACAGAATGGTCTGCAAAAGAAAAAGTTGTTAAATACATTCAGTTTTGGTAGTAATACTTTAATATCATTGTATTAACTATGTAAAATTACATTTTGATTTGTTGTATCAAACTAAATGTTTGTTTCTTGTGTTTTCTATATAAAATGTTTTGAGTATGTTTAAAAACAGAGGGAATTGTTAGATTTTATGAATATAAGTCTGAAATTAATTATGTTGTAAATATGCTGAAAGAAAAGGCTTGCGTAAATGCAGAAACAAAGTTTAAGTAATATGTGATCAGCAGTCATACTAAATGACCATGGCTTGGAAAAGGAATCTGCTGAATGGACATTCTTCCCTTACAGACTCAAAACAGGATGTATGCAAGAGCAAAAATACAAAATCTGCTTTTAAAGAATGGACATTATTCCCTTACAGACTCAAAACAGGATGTATGCAAGAACAAAAATGCAAAATCTGCTTTTAAAAAACAATGACATGTTTTTCTGCATGGAAAAACAGGATATGACACAAGAACAGATTTTTTTTATACAAAGATCCAAATAAAATACAGGATGTTCACACTGTCAGAAAAGCTGATCTCTGACAATGTGTTTTCTCAAAAATATGTTTTTCTTCATAAAAAACAGGATATGCTTATCAGCATTGACATAAGAACACGTTTCTATACACAGATTCAAATAGAATACAGGACAATGTGTTTCCTCAAAAATATGTTTTTCTACATGGACATCAGGACACTGTTACAGGATATTCACACTGTCAGAAAAGCTGGTCTCTTACAAGACATTGTTAAACAAGGAAGTTTAGTATTGTTTCTACAGGATAAGCAATTCTCCAAAATATGTTTATGCATGACTAAAAAGAGTATATAAAGAGCTGTATAAATCCAGCTAGGAGAGGGGTATGGTAGGAACACATTTGGTGTTCTGAGGTAAATGTTATATCTCTCACATCATCTGTACTATATGAGAAGTAAAGTTGGAACAGTACTTTTAAGCTGTAACGTGTTTCCGTTTGGTTTATTATAAAAAGTTATTGGTTACTGCTCTTAAAGACAAATGCTGCAAAGTATATTCTCTCATCAGTGTATATTCTGCAAGTTTCTGTATGCAACAGACTGTGAATGCAAATATAACTAGACTTTGAATTTTAGCAGAATCCAGCCAGCAAGACTGAGTGTCTTAAGAACACTTCAGATCCATCCCACAGCAAGAAGCAGCAAGCAGTAAGCAAGTAAAGATCAAAATATTTTTTCAGCCTGTGTACCTGAATATAACTCCCCAAATAAGGAATTTAAATGACAAATACAAAAGGGCCTGTGTACCTGAATATAACTCCCCAAATAAGGAATTTAAATGACAAATACAAAAGGGCCTGTGTACCTGAATATAACTCCCCAAATAAGGAATTTAAATGACAAATACAAAAGGGCCTGTGTACCTGAATATAACTCCCCAAATAAGGAATTTAAATGACAAATACAAAAGGGCCTGTGTACCTGAATATAACTCCCCAAAATAAGGAATTTAAATGACAAATACAAAAGGGCCTGTGTACCTGAATATAACTCCACAAATAAGGAATTTTAATGACAAATACAAAAGGGCCTGTGTACCTGAATATAACTCTACAAATAAGGAATTTTAATGACAAATACAAAAGGGCCTGTGTACCTGAATATAACTCCACAAATAAGGGATTTAAATGACAAATACAAAAGGGCCTGTGTACTTGAATATAACTCCACAAATAAGGGATTTAAATAACAAATACAAAAGGGCCTGTGTACTTGAATATAACTCCACAAATAAGGGATTTAAATGACAAATACAAAAGGGCCTGTGTACTTGAATATAACTCCACAAATAAGGGATTTAAATGACAAATACAAAAGGGCCTGTGTACTTGAATATAACTCCACAAATAAGGGATTTAAATGACAAATACAAAAGGGCCTGTGTACTTCAATATAACTCCACAAATAAGGGATTTAAATGACAAATACAAAAGGGCCTGTGTACTTGAATACAACTCCACAAATAAGGAATTTAAATGACAAATACAAAAGGGCCTGTGTACTTGAATACAACTCCACAAATAAGGAATTTAAATGACAAATACAATAGGGCCTGTGTACTTGAATATAACTCCACAAATAAGAAATTTAAATGACAAATACAAAAGGACCTGTGTACTTGAATATAACTCCACAAATAAGGAATTTAGAGGGGTTATCAAGAACTGGGCAATTTTCAAAACTAACCAGGAAATATATAAGAAGTTGGGAGAGGGTCCTAGATTTGTTAGTAAGACAGGGCACAATATTAAGAGCCTTCTTGAATGCAAGATAGAATCTAAAAAGGTGAACAGTATGGGCACTAGAACATGTGGAATGTGTAGACAATGCTATATACATAAAGAGCAATCTGTAGTTCTACAAAATAGGTTGAAAAGTAAGGTAGTGTTTGTAAATGGGAATTGTTTGAGTAAAGGTGTTGTGTATATAGCTCTGTGCAACTCAAGCACAGCATTCTATTTAGGAAAAATGGAAAGGTCACTTAAAAGTAGGCTGTACGAGCATGTTAATGACATCAAAAAAAAAAAAAACAAGTGCATTATACAAACACTCTTTAACATGTGCATCTTTTACAAAATTTTCATTTGGAATTGTGGAGCAGGTGAAATCAAATCCAAGAGGGGGAGACTGTAAAAATACAGTAAAGAAAAAAGAAACACAATGGCAAATAAGAACAGCAGCAACGTTTCCTCCAGGGCTAAACAAAAGTATTTCCATGGTCCCAGTTTTGCAGGAAAGAATAAATAAGAAATAAACATTATTCTTATAGTTAGTGATTAATTTTGAAAGTCTTTTCAATAGAACATGTTTTCAGTGATGAATTGACTACTGTTTTTGTGTGGAATACAAATCTACAATATGTTTTTAAGAGTCAATGGGTAATGTAGGTGGAGTTGATTTTTTAATTAAATGTTTTATCTTTGTGATTGGTCAATGAATTCTATTTAATGAAGCACTATGTGTTTTGTAATGTATTCTGATGAAGGCTACGCTGTGCATAGCCGAAAGTGCTTAATAAACTTGTACTATAGACAATTAACCCTTCTTTCTGGATTACAGCCTGGATATTGTTGTTTTACACTTGTCCAGCGCCTAGCTCAGGCTCTCCCAGTCTGTGCTCCCCTTGCTTCACCCCGGAGCCAGAGGTGTCTCAAGGTCATTCCCCGGTATTGGCTTCCCCTCACCAGCTGCCAAGACCGGTGTCGGTGGCCTCTTCTGCCAGGTCCACCCGTAGCCACGCTGAAGCTGAGGTGGACAGGATGATCCGGAGATTCATCTGCCGTCAGATTGAGATGGTAGTTTTGCCTGCCCCCTCCCCCATGAGACTGGGGGGCATGCAGTCTGCCTTTATCTCCATTGGAGACATCATGGAGATCCTTCGTCAGGGTGGGGGGTGGTCTGCCAAAAAACCCAGCCCTGACAAGTCGGTGTTCCTGGAGGTGTTTGGCGCAGGACCCTCTATATCCTTTGTGTCCCCTCCCATGAATCCCCAGTGGCTCTTATTACATCTTGGGTGTGGAAGGAGCCCGACATGGGTGGAGCCCATCCCCAAATGGCCCGACAAGATCCTCCGTGCTCCTTCTGCTAAACCTCACTGGTCTAAGGATCCCCTGTCGATGCCATGGTGGTGCTGGCAGTTACCAAGAAGGAGCTAGCACAGGAGAGCTCCACGGTCCATCCACCACATCTAGAGTCTATTAACATGGACCATTTTGGGAAGTGGGTTTACGCTTCAACAACATTCCCTGTACGTGCACTGAACTGCATGGCACACATATTCAGGCTCCAGCATGACCTGGTTAAGGAGATCACTGGATCTGCCCCAGGGTCCATATCAGCAGAGGAAATTTCTTTTCCTCCCAGATAGCCACCCTCACGTCCATCTCCAATACCTCTATGCAGCTCCTATGTTACTCGACCAAGGGCGCTGCTAGAGTAGCCGGAGCAGGTGTTGCCATCAGGCATCACACCTGGCTCCGACTTTGTACCTTTTTGGAGCCCTTTAAGGCATCTTTTACGAATACCCCGTATGATAGTTCCACTCTTTTTGAGAAGACTGTACATGAAACCAGAGCGAGAAGGTCGGGAAGACCTTGTCTGACCATCATAATCCGCTTCTCAACTCTTCAGCAGACCTTGTCCAGGAATCAACAAGGGGAGAAGATGTGGTTCCGGAAGTATCAGGGTTATTCCCAGGATGCTCAGGACTTGCCTTCCCCCAGAGGCAGAGGGGGATTTGACAGATGTCGCCCTCGCAGCAGACGGGGTCCGAGGAACCACTGGTCTCACAATTCCTTCCCGGACAGGCCCACATAGCAGCACTGAATGGTTGCCCAGCTGCTCATTTCTGGAGGCAGCCTGGGAGTCTATAACAGATGATCGTTGGGTGTTGCGAATCATATCCAGAGGATATTCAGTCCCCTTCACTCAGACACCTCCCAGACATCCCACCCATGCAAAGGGAGGATGCAGCACTGGAAATTTCCAAGCTGCTCAAAAACTGAGTCATCCAGCCCGTCCCCTCCAGGCCAGTCCAGATAAGGCATTTATTCCAGGTTCTTTTTAGAGCCAAAGAAAACAGGGGACTTGAGACCAATTCTGGATCTTTCTACCCTGAACTTGTCCGTTGCCAAGACAAAATTCCGGGTAGTCACATTCCAGTCTGTCCTGCCCATCCTGCAGGAGAATAACTGGATGTGCTCAGTAGACCTTCAAGGCGCATACTGTCACATCAAAATGGGCAGACGCTCTGTTTCTCCTCTTCTGGCTGAGGACCAATCATTACCAGTTCAGAGCACTACACTTTGGTCTCACCACAGCTCCCAGGATGTTCAACAAAGTGATAGTGGTGGTAGCAGCTCACCTGCGGCTGCAGGTCTTCCAGGTCTTCCCCTACCTGGACGATTGGCTCCTTTCTATTCCCTCCAGGTATCAACTCTGCCAAGCCAGAGATTTCCTTATCCAGACTTCCCACCAGTTGGGCAGCACTGCAAATTTCAAAAAATCCCTGTTACAACCAGTTCAAGTTCTGGATTTCATTGGAGTCTGGTTAGACACCATTCAGAGCAAGGTTTTTCCTGATGCCAGACAGACTTCAGTCCCTCAAACATCATGTCTTGTGCATCCTTCAAGCTCAATCACCCCCCAGTGGAATTTGTATTACAGGCATTGTGGTCCATGGTGGCCACGATCACCCTCGTACCCACAGCTCGGTTACACATGAGGGTGCTCCAATTGACTCTAGCGGTCCACTGGTCATTTCTAGATCTACTGTTGTCCCGTCCTGTTTGTCTCGAGCCTGCAGGAATTCTGTACTCTGGTGGACTCCATCCCTGGACCTTCTTTGTGGTTGTCCTTTTATTCTTCCCTCCCCGGTGATCACGGACGCCTCCCTCCTCAGGTGGGGTAGCATTGCTTGGGAAGGACAGTCCAAGGCATGTGGTCTTCCCTGGAGACCCAGTTGCATATCACCATCCTGGAGATGAGGGTGGTGCAGTTGGAGTTGCAAGCTCTTCTTGCCCATCTTCACCTAGGAGCAATTGCCATCCAGACAGACAACATGTCGGTAGTCTGGTATATCAACAAACGGGGGATCGAGGTCTTATCCCCTTTGCCACAAAGCCTTTTGATTGTGGGAATGGGCGATCTCCACCGGCTGTTTTCTGGTGGCAATGCACGTTCCGGGGAGATCCAACATTCTAGCGGACAGACTCAGCAAGTCTATCCTGATGCCTTATGAGTGGTCTCTGAATCCTTCAGTAGCGAAACAGATCTTTCTCAAGTGGGGTCAGCTTTGCTGCGATCTCTTCACCTCTCCGTCCAACAAGAAGTGCAACGAGTTCTTCGCTCTGAACACCCCCCCCCCCGGAGTCCTCCAGAGATGCTGTGGTTCATGCTTGTTCCTCCAGTCTTCTCTATGCTCATCCTCCACTTCCACTGATTCCAAAGCTCATTCAGAAAGCACAGCGGCTGTGGAGTTCAGTCATCCTCATTGCTCCCTTCTGGCCTTGCCAAGTATGGTTCCCTTCTCTGTGGTCTCATATAGTGCGTCCTTCTTAGACATAGGATCCGGATCTGATTTCACAACCTTCAGGGATTCCACATCCAAGTCTAGCCAGTCTGAAGCTCGCTGCTTGGCTGCTACAGCTCCCATGATAGTTATGACTCCAAGGGTATCTTCTCCACTTAAGAAGATTTTGGTAGCAGCTCATAAGTCTTCCACTAGGAAGGTTTATTTGAGTAAGTGAAAACGTGTTTAGATTTGGGCATCTCACCTTGACTTGGATCCTTTCACTGCCCTGGTTCCTGCTATCTTAAGAGTTTTTGGCAGGTATTTTTCAACAGGGTGCCAGTTTTTCTATGGTTAAAGTTCAGCTGGCGGCCATATCTAACTTACACATGGGGGATAATTCAGCTTCACTGGCTTCATCTAAGCTTTGTGAAGCTTTTCTGAAGGGTACTTTTCTTCTTAGGCCACCAGTCAAGGACCCTCTGCCTCCTTGGGACCTTACATTGGTCCTTCAAGCCTTGTTTTTTCCCCCCTTCAAACCTGCTACTTCTGTGGATCTGAAGTTTCTGTCTTGGAAGATAGCCTTCCTGGTTGCCATTACTTGAGCTAAAAGAGTGTCAGAGCTTCAAGTCTGATTGATTAAGCCTCTTTACATGATTTTCCATAAAGACAGGGTATCTTTGCACACTAATCCTTCTTTCTTTCCGAATGTGGCCTCAGAATCAAACATTAATCAGGTTATCAGTCTCTCTGTTTTCTTTTCAAATTTTCAGAATAAGGGAGAGTATCAATTGCACCTGCTGGATGTTCATAGACAATTACGTTTTTACTAACTCAGAACAAAGGCCTTTTGCAAGTCTGATCAACTTTTCATTTTCTACTCTAAGCCCTTTTTAGAGAAACTTGTATCGAAGGACACCATTGCTCGTTGAATCTCTGTGTATACTCTTGGAGTATTCAACCAAGGGATTATCTCCACCAGGTCAAGGTAAGGTGCATTCTACTAGGTCTATGGCTACTTCAGCTGCCTTTTCGTCCAGAGTTTCCTTGGATGACATTTGCTCTGCGGCTGCCTGGGCATCTTCACATACTTTCATTTCCCATTACAAGTTGGATCTTTTCTCCAGAAGCAGGGCATTCTTTGGCTCAGCTGTGCTACAGAATATCCTTCCATGAGGTCCTCCCAGGTTTTTAGTAGCTAGGGACTCTGTCCCACAGGTTGAAGACCAAATGAAACAACTTCAGATAAAGAAGTTATGTACTCACCATAATGTTCCATCGGAGTTGTTTTTCATTTGTCTTCAGCCATCCCTCCCTCCTTCCCCCTGCCTTTCATGGGCTGTGTAGTTGTCTGGCTGGAAAACACATGGTCTTTTCTTTGGCATAAGTGGTTATTTCTTTTGATACTCTCTGGGCTATTTTGCCAAGGGGTAAGGCATTGAGTCAGGTTGGGATGCTATGGTAGGTAGCAAACTCGATCTGAGGAGAGGAAGGGGACAGGGGTATTATGGGTAGGGGAGGAGCTTAGAGCTCGGATCCAATGTTGGAGAAATGCGGCCGAGTCAGATCCCTCTGGATCCGTGTCCCACAGGTTGAAGACAAATGAAAAGCAACAATTCAAATGTAACATTATAGTGAGTGCATAACTTCTTTTTTGTTTTTATTTATTTTTTTTTTTTGCTAACAATTTTATCTGTTTTTCCAGTAATATTGTACACAGCTCTTTTAGGAAAGGCATTAGTTGCATCCATCCATTCTTCCAAAAGCTCCCCCACCTTTTTCTTATTTTTGTAGATGGGGTTGGAAAACAGAACATATTCTTTCATGCTGCCGTGATGTTAATCAGGTGGAAAGTCCAGCTTTTATTGCAGGTAATTAAGAATGTGAGCTATTAATGAGCATCTTCCCATAATTCAGGGTTTGAGTCGCCGCTGTTCAATCTGAAGTAGTTAACTTAATTTTATCTGCAACCTGTGGGTATTCGGATCTGAGCCGGCAACTTTACAAGCATCGGCTCTGAGCTCCTCGCCCTTACCCATAACACACCACCATCTCCTGCCTTCCCCCAGATCTCATTTTCCGCTTTGTGCATCAGCATCGTTGTCTCCGTAGCTTTGAGCCTTAGGGTTATAGTAAGTGCTTTTTGGGATTTCTTTTGTGTGTTGAGAGACTTTTCTCAGTTAGTTCCCTTTTCCTTCCCTATACGCTTGTTCATCCATTTACAAAAAAAAAAAAAAAGTTTATAGTTTTGTGAGGTAGTTGTTGTGTAGGCCCTTCCCTTCCCTATAGTGTGTGCATGGTCAGTAGTCTGTTGGGGTTTGCTAGGTGTGGCTGCTTTTATGTTAAAATGTCTGAAGAGCCTAACCCTACTTTCAAAAAATACAGTGTGTGGCCATAAGCTTTCACCGGCAGATGGTCACACTCTGTGTGTTGTTTGCCTGGGCGTAGTTCACTTATCCACCCAGTGCAGTGTGTGCTGGATTTAATCCAAGGGCCCTGAAAGACAGGATTGCCAAAGTAGTGGCAAAAGGCCTACTCCCAGCTTCCACTTTGGATACTTCAGCCTCGGCTTCTACAACTCCCGCCCAACCACCCCCACAGGCTGGGACTCACCCTCCCGCTAGACCTGTTGAAGGGGATGCGAAAGGGAGAGACAAGAGACATAAGGATACAGACAGAGGGAGAGAGAGAGAAGAAAGGGGATAGGCCCCATAAACGGT
Organism: Protopterus annectens; assembly: GCF_019279795.1. Taxonomy (NCBI): domain Eukaryota; kingdom Metazoa; phylum Chordata; order Ceratodontiformes; family Protopteridae; genus Protopterus; species Protopterus annectens. The sequence continues at coordinate 35,467,874 of NC_056743.1, forward strand.
CTCCAGATCGGGAGTCCTTCCCTAGCCTGCCTTCCAATTTATCAAGACCTGTGTCTCCTCGGCTCCACTCTCCCAGAAGCCGACAGAGCCTTTAGAGCAGAGACCTTCCTCCAAATCCTCCCAGTGACCAACCAGATCCGATTTAGTCGCTTCCTCGTGCTCGACTCAGAGTCTTTCTGAAATTGATATGGACAGGATGAGATTTATTCGGACCCAAGTCCAGATGGGAGTCTTCCCAGGCCCCTCTCCTTCTGGAGGGGGGACCTCCATGCCATTTCTTTCATCTGATTTCTCCTTTCCTGATCCGGCCTGCAGTTTCGGGGTTTATGGATCCGAGGATCTTCGGAGCTGGGGAATCCGCGCCAATGGTTCCTCCAAACTCGACTCCGGCGATTACCTTGAGCTCCTCGGATCTGATGAGTTTGGATCTGAGCAGCTCTCGGGGACGGGAAGACGGACCTGAGGGGATGCAGGTGTCTTAGGCTCCAACCTTGTCAGATCCGAGCCGTTCCTTCGGAGCTCCAGCTACCCTAGCGTAGCCTCAGCCCTGATCCTCACGGCGGTCCTGGGGAGAGCTTTCTCCTTGTTGGGTGCTAAGGAGGTGTGCTCTCCATTAATGTTCAAAGTGGTGGAGGGTTCTCTCCCAAGGATTGAGACTCCAGCCTATTTCCTTGGATTCTGCCCAGACTCCCTTAGATTCAGTTACGACTCCCTTCAGCTTGTCTCAGGGACAGCCCATGCTAAAGAAGCCCCAGGTGGTTCCCCTGGAGGAACCCCCCGCGGCTCATGAGCCCATTTCAGGAATCCCACTGAAGAGGGTCCTCATAAGCACACGTGCAAAAGGAGGCACCTGGACTCCCCTGAGTCCCTTCGAGAAAAAACTTATTTAGATGAAGGAGAAGATTCTCCCAGGTCACCTCGCGAGGATGTCTCCTTTGGAGACATCATGGAGATCCTCTGCCAGAGGGGAGGTTTGTCAGCCCCAAAACCTTTTATGGATGAATCAGTGTTCCTGGAGGCTTTTGGCATGGGCCCATCTACATCCTGGGTGGCCCCGCCAGCGGATCCCTTGGTGGATATTATCACCATATGGAAGGAGTCTGACACCACAGAGCTGATACCTAAATGCCCGGACAAGATTCTATCTCCACCCTTGGACAGACAGGCATGGTATAAGGGATCCCCTGTGGATGCTATGGTGGTTGCAGCAGCCACAAGAGGGAACTGGTTCAAGAAAGTTCCTCGGTCCACCCTCCAGGCAAGGAGTCCAGGATGGTGGATCGATTTGGGAAGCGAGCATATTCTTCAGCGACATTTTCCATCCAAGCGCTGAACTACTTGGCACACGTTATACAACTGCAGCGAGACCTAGTCATGGAATTAGCTAAGTTGCCCCCAGAGTCTTTGTCGCAGGAGGACAAGCATCTGTTTTCCGCAAAAATGTCGACTCTGAAATCAGTATCAAACACGTCCATGTGCCTTCTTTCCTATGCTACGGAAAGAGCAGCTAGGGTGGCTGGGACTGGCATAGCTGTGAGGCAACATGCTTGGCTCAGACTGTGTCAGTTTGCGGACCCCTTCAAGGCGTCTTTTACAAATGCTCCCTTCAATGGTTCTTCTCTTTTTTGAAGACCGTAAGTGACACCCTTGTCCAGAGAGAAAAAGACAGGAAGACGGTCTGCCGTCGGAATCTGCTTCTCCAGTCCTCAAAGATCCTTTTCCAGGAATCAGAGAGGGCAAAAGAAGATGTGGTTCCAGAAATCAGTTTTCCCGGGACTCTCAGGACAACTAGTCCCCTAGAGGCAGAGGGGGACATGACAGATGCCGTCCCAGAGGCAGAAGGGGTCCGAGGAACTTTGGGTCTAGGGAGCCCTTCTCGGACAGGCCTGCGCAGCAGCCCTGAGGTGTTGCCCGACTGTCCTACTCTGGAGGCAGTCAGGGAAATATTATCATTGCACCCAATGGTGTGGGAGTCCATAACTGCAGATCGTTGGTTGCTTGTTGGCCCTCCAATCCAACCAAAGTGCTTCCCAGATGTCCCATCCGCTCAAAGGGAGTCAGCAGCGCTAGAGGTTTCCAAGCTGCTTCAAAAACGAGCCATCGAACTGGTCCCCCCCCCTCAGGTCAGGCATTTACTCCAGGTTCTTTTTAGTGCCAAAACAGATGGAGGATCTCAGATCCATTTTGGACCTGTTAAGCTTAAACCTGGCTGTCGCCAAACAGAAATTCTGGATGGTCACCCTGCAGTCCATTCTACCTTACCTTCGAGAATGTGACTGTATGTGCTCGATAGTCCTTCAGGATGCTTACTACCATATCAAGATTCACAGAAGCTCCAGGAGATTCCTTTGCTTCCGGCTGGGAGCCAGTCATTTCTAGTTCAGAGCCTTACCCTTCGGTCTCACCACAGCCCTCAGGGTGTTTACCAATGTAATTGCAGTCGTAGTGGCTCACCTGAGGCTTCAGGGGATTCAGGTATTCCCTTACCTAGACAATTGGCTCCTCGATGCTTCCACCAAGCGTTTTCTTTGCCAAGCCAGAGACTGCTTCCTTCATCTTGCAGACCTGCTAGGGATTGCGATCAATGTTCCCAAGTCCCTCTTAGACCCAGTACAGATCTTAGACTTTATCAGGGCATGGCTGGACACCCTTCAACTGAAAGTCTTTATAACTCCAGACACCGTACAGAGTCTAAGGATTCATGTATCAATAATTCTTGGCTGCAGCAATTTCTATTCTCCCCTGTGCGCGTCTTCACATGCGCGTTCTACAACGGACTCTAGCAGTATAGTGGTCTTTGCTAGATTTCCCCATGGAATACCCAATTCAAATCAGCAAAGCCTGCAGGGCGTCACTTCTCTGGTGGGTCCAGTCCCCGGAGATCGCAATGGGATGCCCATTTATTCCTCCCACAGCCCAAGCCACTGTGACCACAGACGCCTCCCAGCTTGGGTGGGGGAGGCATTATCTGGGGAGGACGGTCCAAGGCACATGGTCCCAGATCGAGACCAGATTGCACATCAGTGTTCTGGAGATGACAGCAGAGCTTTTAACGTTGCAAGCCTTCCATACTGTTCTTTTTCTGGGGGCTATTGAAGTTCAATCAGGCAACATGTCGGTTGTCTGGTACATCAACAAATAGGGAGGAACCAGATCTTACCCTCTGTATCGCGAGGCCATGAGAGTGTGGGAGTGGGCAATCTCCACCAGTCTGTTTTTGATTGCAACGCACATCCCAGGACGCTCCAACATTTTAGCAGACAGATTGAGTGGGGCTATTCTAGTGCCATACAAGTGGTCTCAAACAGTCGATAGCGGAGATCTTCCTAGCGTGGGGACAGCCTTGCTGCGATCTCTTCGCATCTCCTTCCAAAGTGAAGTGCAACGAGTTCTTCGCTCTAATTCCCTCACCAGGGGACACCCCCCCCCCCCGAGATGCTCTAGTCCATGCTTGACCTCCCAGGCTACTGTACGCTTATCCCATGTTACCACTCATCCGGAGGTTTCTTCAGAAGGCTTGCCGACTGGGATGCAAGGTGATCCTCATTGCCCCATTCTGGCCTCGTCAGGTTTGCTTCTCCTTCCTCTGGTCTCATGTTTTAGCTCCTCCATGGATTCTAGATCCCTGCCCGGATCTCATTTCTCATCCTTCGGGCGCCTGTCTGCCCAACCTGTACAGCCTCAAGCTGACAGCTTGGTTGCTCCAGTTCCCTTGATTGCCAGGACTCCTGGTCTTTCGTCTTCAGTGAAAACTATTCTAGTGGTGGCCCATAAGTCCTCCACTAGGAAGATTTACCACAGTAAATGGAAACGATTTTCTATTTGGGCTTCTCAGATAAAGCTGGATCCCTTTACAGCCCCTGTCTCTGCAGTACTGGATTTCTTAGCCAGCATTTTTCAGTAAGGGGCCAGTTCTTCCACTGTGAAAGTGCAACTGGCAACAATTTCAAATTTCCATGTTGGCAAAAACAGGAATACTCTGGCCTCTCCTAGACTGTGTAAGGCTTTTCTTAAAGGCACCTTTCTTTTATGTCCTCCAGTTAAGAACCCTTTTCCTCATTGGGGTCTTACCTTGGTTCTGCAGGCCTTAGTTGCTTCCCCCTTTGAACTTGCAGCATTAGCAGATTTGAAGTTCTTACCCTAGAAGACAGCCTTCCTAGTGGCCATTACGTTGACTTTGAGAGTTTCTGAACTTCAAGCCTCGTCTGCCGTGCCCCCTTACTTGATCTTCCACAAAGATAGGGTTTCTCTCCGCACAAACCCTTCTTTCTTACCAAAAGTGGCTTCAGAATCAAACATTAATCAAACCATTAACCTGCCCGTTTTCTTCCAAAATTTTCAGAACAAGGGTGAATATAAACTGCATTTGCTAGATGTTCATAGACTACTTTGTTTTTATCTACATAGAACAAAACCCTTCCGTAAGTCTGACCAGTTATTTGTGTCCTTTTCGAAGCCCTTTTTGGGTAAGGCCATCTCCAAAGTCTCCGTAGCTAGGTGGATTACACTATGTATTTTGCAAATTTACAAAGACAAAGGCTTTTCCCCACCTGGTCCTGTTAAAGCTCATTCTACCAGATCTATGGCGACGTTTGCTGCTTTCTGGTCTAGGGTATCATTGGATGACATTTGTGCGGCAGCAACTTGGGCTAAGTCGCACACCTTCATTTCTCATTATAAGTTGGATTTAGTTTCCAGAGGGAGAGCATCCTTCGGCTCTGCGGTGCTCAGGAATATCCTTCCATGAGGGCCTCCCAGGAGTTCAGTAGCCAGGTTGCAGATAAAATGAAGTTAATTATTTCAGATAAAGAAGTTATGTACTCACCATAACATTGTGACATACTTTTCTCACAACTTCAACTTCACCCTGAAAAGGTCATCACCACAATTGTGATCTATATTCCACCTGGTAATACACCTGCTAGCCTTGAAGACTTCTTATCCTGGCGTTCTTCCACATACTCACAAGAAACCCTTATTCTGGAGGATTTCAACCTAGATTCGTTCACCTGAATATCAGAACCATCAAGTAATCAAATAAATCTCAATGGCTACCAGCAGCTAGTCCAAATTCCATCTAGACGTGATAAAAAATCTAAAAGGGAATCCATCCTTGACTGGGTCCCAAATAACAACCCCACATTGTACCCCCACGCAGGCAGTCTCCCTCTCCCAGACACCGTAAGTGACTACAACATGATATACCTTATACATCATAGAACAAGCATATGCAAAACCACTAACTATATATCCACTAGAAACACAAAAAAATTCTCTCCTGAGGTCCTCAATACTTTACTGTGTAACTGTGACTGGACCACCCTAAAAACCCTCCCACTTGACCAGGCTGTAGCATATTTCAACAAAACATTTATACAACACCTAGACACTGTTGCTCCATTGCAGAAAATCAAGGTTAGAACCTCTACAAACCCCTAGCTCTGTAAAGAAACCAAAGAAATCCTCAAGTCCAGAGACACTGCCTGGCTTTTACTGTCAAAAAAACAAAGAAACACAAAGCCTGACAAAGTACCAAGAACTGTGCAACCGTGCAAAAAATGCATTAGGCCGGACAAAAAATCCTAATACATGACATTACAAACTAAATACCAACACGACCCCTACAAATTTTGGAAAAATGTAAACCAGCTACTAAAACTCACCCAAAAGGCTACCCCCAAACCAACCACCCCTGACACAAAAGTTTCCATCGAAACACAATTCAACTCCCACTTTGTGAACTCAATTTTATCCTTAGTATCACAGGACAGTTCCTTCCTCACTACCCCCCCCCCCCAAACACAGATAACACTAATACAAGCTTTACCCTCAAAACAGTTTCCACCACTTCAATCAAAAGCATGCTCTCCAAACTAAAATCCTCATCAACAGCAGCCGACCTACTCCCCAGCTATTTCTTGAAACTTACAGCAGATGCTGTTGCTATCCCATTCTCCACTCTCATAGACAGATCAGTTGTTGAAAACCATGTGCTCATACTCTGGAAAATATCCTATGTTAAACCCATACATAAAGGCGGGACCTCCACTGAACTTAATAACTACAGACCCATTGCTTTACTTTTCTCCCTGGCCAAAATCCTAGAAAAATGCATCCATACCCAGGTGCTAAAATATCTCCTAGACAGCAACATCCTGTCACCTACTCAACACGGTTTCAGACCTACTCATAGTACCACTGCAGCCCTCCTCTTCTTCACAGACACAGTAAACCGTCTCAAAAATTAAGGCCTGCAGGTGTCAACTCTATTTTTGGATATGTCCAAAGCATTTGACACAGTCTCGCACCAAATCCTGCTAAACAAGCTAAACCAACATCACCTATCAAATTCCACTCTTACCTGGTTCCAAAGCTACTTAACTGACAGGTACCAAGCTGTGAAATGGGAAAATTCTCTCTCTCCTCAGCTGCCCATAACTATAGGTGTCCCACAGGGTTCTATCTTAGGACCACTACTATTCACAATCTTCACAAATGACCTCCATACCTCCACACAGCATGCATCTATCATTCAGTATGCAGATGACACTAACTTAATCTGTGCTGCACAAAACATCCACCCTCCTGCAAACAACTCCGCTAGCATTCTCTTACGTTGAAAACTACCTTACCAAAGCCCAACTTATCTTCAATCCAAAGAAAACTCATCTTATGATTATAACCAGTTGTAACAAAAACATTGATAACAGTCAATTCACTATCTACTCCACAAATGCTACTCCAATTGCTCCAGTGGCACAGGCTAAGCTATTGGGAATAACCATAGACTCCCACCTAAAATTTGATAGTCATCTCAACTTAACTATTAAAAAAGTACATGCCAAACTGGGATCACTCTACCGTATCAAAACAATTCCTTACCAACAACACAAGATCTGCCATTGCTCGCTCCCATCTTCTGTCCACCCTACTCTATGCATCTCCCATTCTGACTAATCTCAACAAAACTGAACTAAGCAAAATGGAAGCCTGCTATAACATAACTGCCCACTTTGCTGCAAATTGCTCATATAGAACTCATCACTGTACAGCTTTGAGACAGCTCCACTAGCTTGAACTGCCCAACCTCCTAACCTACAATCAGCTCTGCCTCTGTCATTCGATCTATTACCTTACCAATAAATGTCCTGCCCTCAAAAACCTAGTATATCACTCAGGCAAAAGGCCTCTTAGATCATCAAGCAAACTACTACTAGAAGTCACCAACAGCTACAATAGCTTTGGAGATGCACTATATAGTAGTTCAGTGTCTAAACAATGGAACTCTTTCCCCACTAGCATTCAAAACACATTGTCCAAAGCCTCCTTTAAAGACCTCATCAGGCAACATCTCAAGCAAAGTTGGCAGTGCCATGATTGCTCCCCAGGCTAGTGAAAGCAGATAAGGTACACATACTAAACTTAGAGTACGTGATAATAGTTTTCAATCTTACTCACAAACACTGGCTAATCTACAGTGTATGTACTGTACTTGTGTATTATGTATGTATTCTACCTGTGTTCCAAATTTTAGCTGTACACCACAAATCTGTTAATTACCTTTATTTTTAAGTTAATATTTTTTGTTTGTTCTCTCCACTGTAACTGTTGATGTGCTGCATACCACTGTAAAAACATGTCTTTTGTAATTTGTGTATATACTAATGTCGAAATAACTAAATGTATGTGTAATTTTTCTATGTGGAGCTTTTCTCCCTGGGCCTCTGCTGAAAAAGGGCCTTTTTGGCTCAGACAGACACCCCTGGTTAACAAATGTAAAATAAATAAATAAAATAATGTTCCATCTGAGTAGTTATACTCGATTTTTCTGCAACCTTCCCACCCTCCTTCCCCCGAACCTTCTCATGTGATTAGCATGTATGGTTTACTCTAGTTTGAGTTGCTGATTGGTTTGAGTTGCGGCAAACTCAATCTGAGGGAAGGCAGGAGATAGTGGTATGTTATGGGTAAGGGGGAGGAGCTTGGAGCTCAGAGCAGATGCTTGTAAAGTTGCCATCTCGGATCCGATATGGATCCGAATACCTACAGGTTACAGAAAAATTAAGTATAACTACTCAGATGGAACGTTATGGTGAGTACATAACTTCTTTTTTCCTGCTGTGTTGAAACTGAGCATATCATTTAACCAGCCATTGCTCCCAGGTCATCCCTAAAAAGAGACACTTGTAACACAAGCAGTAATCTTTAATTCAAATTCAAAAGATATGATGATGAAGCAAGAGGGGGATTCAAGAAATAAGGGGTGTGTGAGATTTTGAATGCAGATCCTTTTTTAACAAAAAAAAAATCTTTATTAAATTTCATTTTTGACATAGACGAGTAGAATAACAACAGCCCTGCAAAATATTATATTCATAAAGTAGAAGAAGGTATTCTAAGAACTAAGCCAGCAAGAATGCAGAAAGGAGATTTTGGATGCAGAAAGGAGATTTTGGCAGTAGGGATAATTGCTATTACTGGTGTAGAGTGTAGAGAATAGGCAAGAGGAGGCTCCGGGCTGGAATTTACTGGAGAAAACTGGCAAAGGAACTAAGGTACTGGCAGCAAATATCTAGAGGGAAAGGTAGTTGAATGGAAAAAAGCCAGTAAGACATTTGGACTGTAGGCTAGAGACTGCCTTCTTCATCAGGGATTGATATTGGAGTACAGGCAAAGACAAGGGGATAATGGGATCCCAAGTGAAAGACCTGCTCTGGTAACTGTAAGAATCAGTCAGAGGAGGTTAGAAAAGATTGGGAAGAGAGAATGGAGGAGCAGTTCACAAGGAAACAATGGGAAGACTTATGTGCAACTCCAAAATGTGCATGTTCTTCAAGACTTAGGATCTTTGCTTGGAAGTATTTCATACCCCAAGCAGACTCCAACGAATTTTTCCTCAAGTAGATAGCAAATGTTGGAGGTGTAATGGGGAAGACAGAGATAACTAAGAATATATGTTTTGGGAGTCTAAGGAGTTTAAAATTCCCTACAGAGCACTCTGTCAGAAACACTGGGTGGGCATATTCTTGTAACTATGGAAATGATTTTTTTGAGGTGGGATATAGGATTTGAATTGTCTAGACATAGTAAAGTTATGTTAAATTTAGTTCTTACAGTAGCAAGAAAGCAGTTACTAGAAAATGGAAATCAAAGTCTAAACCGGCTGTATTTAAAGTATTGAATAATGTAACAGACCAAAGAAGTGTCATCTGTAGAAAAGAGTATGAGTGAATGACACAGAATAACATGGAAATTGTGGGAACAATACATGCAGAATAAGGTTTGCATGGAGTGAGGATTGATGAAAGGGCAGCTGCGGTGGTGCAGTGGTTAGAGGTTCTCTGGTTAGATCCTCGGCTGGGGTTCCTTCTGTGCAGATTCTGCATGTCCTCCCTGTGGTCGCGTTTCTTCCCACATCCCAAAGACATGCAGTAGGTGGAGTGGACACACTAAATTGGCCCTAGGTGTGAGTGCATGCCTTTTGTGGAAGGTTGGGCGCCAGGCTGGCAACTCGACACCGTAAAACTCCACTGCCAATCATGAGAGGACAGGTGATCCGCTGTGGCTGCCCCTAACTGAGAAAAGCAGAAAGAAGAAGAAGTAGTGAGGATTATGAAAGGTAGAAACTGGATACATTTCTGAAATGCTGAATTGGTGATAAATATACAAAAGAATATGTGATACATAATGTTTTCAAATGGGAATATGTTAATGTAATTTCTTTTCATTTACATAAATGTATGTTTGCCCATGTCTTACATGATAATTCAGTAAATCTGTTAAAATAAAAAAAATGTATTTCAAATAAAAGAAAGTGACTTTCAAAAGAGAGAGAGAGAGAGGGAGAGAGAAGAAACTTGTAACTAGGGAACTGTGCAAGTTAACAACAACAAAAAGTAAATGCTCTGGATTACCAGCCAGTCTCTGGTCATCTTAGATTCTTCCTTCTGCATCCTGGAGCCTCCTAGAAGTGCATGGTAGTTTATTTTGCTATGATAGCGACTTAACATGACAGTCCTTTTCCATATGTGAGTCTGGATGGAGAAGCTCTTCCTCCTCTTTGACCGTCTGTTTTCAGGTAGTTTGTCAAGGAGTCTTACAGATTTGCTGTTATTTAAAATACTAAAATCTTTCAAGTATTCATATATGTGTGGACATATCTGCAGCTGTAGTTTTAAAGATGCATACGTGTTTTTGTGTGTGTGTGTGTGTGTATATATATATATATATATATATATATATATATCTATATCTATATATATATATATATATATATATATATATATCTATATATATATATATATATATATATATGGCTGTACTTTGATCCATCAAAATTCCACTTAATCGAAACTCACTTATCCATTCCCCGTTCTTCGAAACTTCACTTTAAAGAAAGTATGGACTGTCGACATCCTTTCCCTGAGAAAGGAACCACTTGGCCACTACGGCAGAAAATCCCACATGGCCCAAAGCTAAACCCAGCAAAATGGGAGCTTCACTCCCCACACCCCTTCTACTTAAATATTCCAGCTCCGAGATCGCACTTTATTGCAGAAAGGGCAAAGTTCACCATGGTGGTCAAGTGGTTCCTTTCTTAGGGAAAGGATACCGGCAGTCCGTGCTTTCGTTAAAGTGAAGTTTCGAAGAACTGGCCGGGGTAGAACATTGTTCAGCTATAAGTACTATAATTGTAACAGTGAGAGAGTGGTGTATGTAGCGACCTATAGCCAATGTCCTTCATTTTATGTGGGTAAAACGGAGTGGAAATTAAAGAGATGACTATACGAGCATATATATGACATTAAATATAAAAATCACACTAATGCCCTTTATAAGCATACAATCAATTGTAGCCAGGCTAGGTTTTATTTTTTTTGGTTTAGAAAGTATCCCAGTAGATATTAGGAGTGGTCCCTGGGAGACCTGCCTGGAATAGAGAAAACTGTACTGGCAGGTTTTGTTGGATGTAGGAAAACAGCCTGGTCTTAATGGGTATATTTCTATCCTATCATTATTAAAACTCAGAGCTGCGAAACCCTAATTCAGATACAATTGTATATGCTTATATGCCTTTTACTAGCCCTTCATATTCTATTACCCACATTTAGTTTCATGGCTTAGTCCCTATTTTATGTACTGTTTAAGACTCTTTTTTGAAGGTCAAAGACTCTTTTTATTAGAAAAATGTCCAATTATGGCCAGCAAATGGCACCAAGACAACATACATTCATTGTATATATTTATACACCCTTGTATACATGCTTATATTTTAATTAATGGAAAGGTTTTAGATGAATGAAATTTTAGAATTATTGATTTCATATTGGGTATATTTATTGTATTGTTAGTGTTTATTGTGATTGTATTTATATATTGTTTTTTATTTACTGAGTGTTTGAATTTTTAATGGTGAGCTTCAGAGAACCATGCCTTTTTAGATTAATGCTGTGGAGAAAGTTTTAATTAGGAAATGGTTTTAATTAGGAAATGGATTTGATTGGCTTGTTAATTATCTTATTGTGCATATAAGTGAAGGATTCATTGTGGAGTTATTTTCTGAAGTCTACTGTGGTGGACGAAAACGTATTCTTTTTGATTAGTGTTAAAGTATTTCGAGCTGCTGGAGTCTCTGTTTCACCTTTGTGGGTTTTACTGGTTCTTTTTTTTTTTGGTGGATTTCCTCTAGTTTGTGTTTTTCTATATAGATAGCTAGATAGATGCACCAGAAGGTAAAACGATCACACAGACAAAAAAACATTCAGTAAAAACTTCAAGAAAACCCAGCCAACCAAGAATATTCACTGTTACATATGTTATGCCAAACGACATTAGAGGTGGTTGGTGGGAGTTACAGATAGAAAGATGTGAAGTCTTTTGGCAACTCAGATTGAACTCTTACATGCCACCTGGTCTTGATGACCAAATTTCTTTAGTCTCTATGCTGAAAACTAGAGCACAAGCATTATAAATAGAGTTGTATATATTTTTATGTGCTTTATATTGTATGTAACTTGTAAGCAGGCTCAAGTTATATGTTTTAATTTTACTACTGCATTTCTTTAAAAGTAGGTTTGTGTCACATGACTTAAGTAGAGCATCTAAACAAGGTGCAAATTATTGGAATTTGTTCTGAAGAATTCCCAGTGTTTTGGGGACGAAAGTGCTAAACATTGTGGATCTTTTTTATTTCAATAAATATTTCAACACGTTTTTTTGGCTGCTGGTTGCCTAATCCAAATGTTTTTCTTTTTACTAAGAATGTTTACTGTGTAATACCCTAAACCTCCTGTAATGGAGGCCTGTGGGATATATGCAAATAACTCCTTAAGGACATAGGGCAGGATTCACAATGGCTTGCACGGAGTCTAAGAGTAGTGTAAGACTCCATGCAGCCATCGCGATCCAGGAACAGCCTGAATGTGCGTCTTAAGAGAGCACCTAAAACGGCTGTTACACGGGCAGGGTGTGGATATGCTAATTACCTCACTTGCAGCCGAAAGGCATGCAAATGAGGTAATTTCACGATCCAGGAAGCAGAAACCTGCCCGTGTAAGAGCCATGTTATCTGCAGAAATGTACTCGGTTGATAACTGAGTACCGTTCTGCAAATAACACAATGGAGCCTTGTCAGCTCCAAATAAAGGTTGCAAATGTCGCAGGCAGCATGCCAATGGCCAAGTATGTGGCCACTGGCAACGTACCCTGATGCAAACATGAAATAAAAATAATTATAAACGTAGCGCAGCATCATGCAAACCGGCTGCGCTAAAAAAACCCAAAAAATAAAAATATTAAACCCACAAATGTGAGTTTATGCAAAGCATAAGTATACAATGGAAGGGAATAGCAGGGTAAACCATGGCCACTGAGTAGGGGTTGCTAAGGGGGGAAGTGGAGGGTAAGACATGTAACTAAGCATTAGTAGGCAATCCTATGTAAATGAGTGGTAGGATAGTGAATCACACCGTTACATAGAAAATAAGCACAATCCTTGCAGTGTAGGAGTAGGATAAGGGGGAGTAACAGAGTAGGAGATAGGTGACATCACAGGGGGGAATGTATGAAAGGAATGCAGCTCATTGGAGGACAGTGGCATGTGAAAGCTGTCAGTCACACATCATGGAAAGAGGAGTGTCAACAAGTAGGCATGGGAAAGCCAAGAAATGGAAGGTGTACACGATGGATAACACCAAAGTTTCTTGCTGGGTGTGCATGCACGCTGGTAGGCACGAGTAAGCTAGAGTGCGCGTGTGTAAGCGTGAGTGCGTTCGTTTAAGGCAGAATACGCATGGAGGAGCCTGTTTAAACACCTATATGCTTGTTTGCGCTGGTGTGCGCGCGTTTTAACCCGAATAAGCAGATTCTAGTCCGTCTAAGCATGTGTGCGCGCGTGTTAGCCACTGTGAGCGTGTTTTTGCTGGTATGTGCGTTGCTCCCCCCTGAGGAAACAGAAGGGAAAAAGGAAGCATGGGAAATAGTAGAAAGCTAGCAGAAATTACTGGCAGAGCTAGCAGGTGAAAACAATCAGAAGCAGGCAATTACACAGGCAGAACAGTAGCCCAGCCCAGCACTTAAAACTCTGCAAACAACAGTGCAGAATGTTTTTCTCAAGAGACACTGCAACAGAGGAGTAAGCTACTAGAAGTGAAAACTGAAAAAGCTTCACTCAGACCAAAAATGCTAGGGGCTGCCATAGCTGTTATAAGGAGGCATATGCAACTTGCTGAGGGTGGTGACTATGCAAATGCTGCCAGACAACCCACAGTGAGGAGACGGAGAAGAGTGTACAGGCCTAGGGTCACCTAGCAGGGGTTACACGAGCTGGAGATAGTGGAGCGCTATAGAGTGGACAGAGACCTCCTGCAGCAAATTGTTGAGCTGTGCAGGCCATGCCTCACACACAGAACCAACAGAGGGGAACCAATCCCAGTGGAAACCAAGGTATGTGTTGGCCTAAGAATACTAGCAACAGGTACCTTCCAGAGACCAACTGGTGATATGATGGGGATATCACAGGCATCAGCATCCAGGGTACTGCACCAGTTCCTGGATGCCATGTCAGCACATGTCGATGAGCATGTATATTTCCCCAATTCCCATGAGGTATTGGCCAGCAATATGAGTCTCTTCCAGCAAATAGCAGAATACCCTGAGGTAGTGGGTGCAATAGACTGCACGCATATACGCATAAAAGCACCAGCTGGTGAGTGGGGTAGGGCCTACATTAACCGCAAGGGCTTCCCCTCCATCAACTGCCAGGTCGTGTGTGATGACCAGGGCATAATAATGAATGTGTGTGCTGGCTGCCCTGGAAGCTACCACGATTCCCATATCTGGCATCTGACGCAGCTCTACCAGACATTTGCCAATGGGGACATCCCACATGGTCACTTAGTGGGGGATGCTGGCTATGCACTGGAGCCGTGGCTGATGAAACCCATCAGAAACGCACACATACCTGAATAAGAACGCCATAATGAGGCACATGCACAAACACGAAATGTAATTGAGCATGTGTTTGGGCTGCTCAAGTCACGGTTCCGGTGCCTGGACACATCTGGTGGAGCCTTGCAGTACTCACCAACTACATGTACCCAAATCGTCATGGTATGTGCTATGCTACATAATATGATTCTGCGAAAACAGCTGCAGCAGGACCAGCATAGGGCTGGGCCAAACAGCCCCCCACCATTGCCAAGCCAATCATAGGCAGAGCGTGACTCAGAGGAGGAACAACCTGAGCCTGCCCCAGTAGGCAGAAGGAGGCGTGCCCTGTATGCCTTGGCAACGCATAGCATATACACTGGCTCAGTAGGAACCCAGGAAATGATCCCTCTCTCTGACTCACACATATAGTAAAAGAGATGCCTAAGTTGACACAACCTGCTATCAAACATGTACAGGGAGTATAGTATGTGCATCCAACATAGACAGCCCTGCAGCACCACCTGAGGTATGATTGCCATGTGTTAAGCAATGTAACACCATGTAGTATATGCAAACATGATGACCCTGACTAACATCCTACCCTCACCAAGCATGATGCCACAATATGAAGACGAGATAATCAATTACAATAATTGGCTTAAGTATTGCCATTAGTCAAAGGGGATCCAATGCGTGCCAGCCTGGGATGACATGCTGAGCAAGACATGATGCTCCACCTCCATAGGTATCACAAGGGATAAGAACCTAGATGTAATGTTACCCAATGCCAGATGTCCAAACTGAAAGATGCATGCAGTCTAAACTCCCCTCAGCATGGTGAATGTTGATATCTGTCCTGTAACAGAAAACTGGGTTAAGGCTCACAAGAGCACGCTAACACTACCAGGTTACACCTCATACCGTGCTTTACAGTCCCAAAACATGGAACAAACTACAAAAGGAGGGTGAGTAGCAATAATTGTCAAGGATATCCACACCCCCATGTTGGTACCACAACAAGAAGCAGCATGGATTATCCATGCTCACGTAACAGTGGCTAAGACTGCCTGCCAGTTTGTAGCCTGCTACAGACTACCCTCCTAATGCCAGGAACTGCACTTGGCCTACGTTGGAACACATGAAAATATCAAGCTCTCCAAACAGCATTATATTGGGTGACTGAAAATACTCAAACATAGACTGGGAGCATTATCCCAGCAACAACACCCTAGGCCAAAGGTTCCTAGAATCCATAAACCAAAATGCTCAGGAACAATGTACCACTCCCACAAAAGGGGTAAGCATACTGGATGTGATAATCAGCAACATGGGTACTCTATGGCCAGATGAGAAGTGTATTCCTCACTGGTAAGATCAGACCATAGAGTAATCACACTGGATATTCACATCCGGACCACAGTCCCTGGCCAGAAAACCACAGTGAAAAACATGTGTAAAGGAAATGTTGCACTTCTCCAAACTGATGTGTAATCCATTAAAGGCCCTGTGCCTGTGTAAAATATGGGCCACACCTCAGAACCCTTTATAAATGCATTCTGTGAACACAGTCAGGAATGCATGGATTATGCAATCCCAAATAAAACCAAGGCCCAATACCATACACACAGGCATCTGGCATGGTGGACCACAGCCATTACCAAACCATGCAAGAGAATGAGGAAGACACCACATGATAGAGCAAACCCAAAAAGGGAAGTAATCTCTGATCAGTATTATGGCAATAAAATATGACCAGTCATAAAATCCACTAAGGCCAGCTACAACAAGTTGAATCTATGAATCTTGGGCAATGTTACACCTGCCCCATGTACACAGACAACCCCCTCCAACCCCCAAGAAATACAAATATATGTGAGAGATGCAAGCACGTCTCCAAACTGGAGGCTGAGCTCCCTCAACTCAGTACTGTCTAAACTAGTTAGGGGGAGAAGGCAACCACACGCACCACAAACCCACTCACATAGACCTATCACAATTGCAAACCAAATACATAAACACACAAAAACATTCCTGGAGGCTCTAATTAAAAAACACCAAATCAACAGAGGCCTCCAAAGCAGACACCCAAGCAACCACTACCCCCAAACATAGCACATGCAACACATAGTACACAACGTCGGTGTGCCAAACAGTCACAGCCCGTAAGGACAAACAACATGCCTGATATACTTGTAATAGGTGACTCCATTGTCAGACACACTGATGTCCTGCTCACATGACTGAACAAGGAAAAGGGTACAGTAAGCTACCTGTAGGCTGCTACAATCCGCCACATAACACAGTCATGCAGGTCACTCCAAAGCAAGTACAAATATGACCGAGACATTGTCCATGCTGGTGTGAATGACCTGAGATGTACCTCCCTGGACTACATGTAAAGAGACATAGAGGAGCTCTCTGATTATGTAGGCCAGGCCGGTATGACTCTGACCCTAATCAGCATCCTACCCCCACCAAGAATGATGCCACCGTACAAACACAGAATGATCAGCTTTAACAATTGGCTCAATTACTGGTGTCATTCCAAGGGGATACAATGCATGTCTGCTTGGGATGTCATGCTTGACAAGCCATGCTGCTTTGCCAGGGATGGCTTGCACCTGTCACCCCTGTGTGTCTGGATATTGGTTAAGGCTCTTGCCACCTCCATAGTGCCTTTTGTAGGCAAGGCTGAAAAGACAAACCCACCTCCCCAGAAAACATAAGTGGAAAAAACATGAGGGTAATGCTGCTCAATGCCAGATGTCTAAACCACAAGATGCACACTGTTGAGGCCCTCCCCTGTATGGAGAACATCGATGTCTGTGCAGTGATGGAAACCTGCATCAAGACTCCGGAGAGCACCCCAGCACTACCAGGTTATACCTGAAATCATTTTTTTCAGCCCTAAAACCTGGACCAAACCACAAAAGGAGGGGGAGTATCCATATTCAGCAAAGATACCCACACATCCAGGTTACTGACAATGCACGAAGCATCAGAGACCATCTATGTGCAACTAACTGTAGGCAAAACTGCTGTACAGTTTGTAGCATGCTACAGACCACCCTCTCAGACCCAGGAACACCACTCCGCCTTCCTGAAGACACTGGAGAGTATGACTGTCTCCCCAAATACCAAACAAGGTACTCACAAATCACCACATAGGTGGTAATCCATTACGTATGGAAGAAGTAATCCGGGACCTAGGGACACAAGTGGACAGTAACCCTGCATGCGACACTCACTTTGCCAACGTGGCTAGGAAGACAACATATATTGGCCACCTTATGAAAGGATTCACATCTACATCGAGAGGTCATTGTGCCCCTGTACTCTTCTCTTATCAGGCCCATAAGTGAGTACAATGCCCCATTTGGGATGTACCGTACCCCACACCTGCAGCAGTTAGAAAGACCTCAAAAGTACCTCACCAAGAGGATAAAGGGTGTCAAACATTTGTCATATGCTGCCTGGCTGACAACACCCCAGCTGTATGCAGTCACATACTGCATACTCAGAGGCGATGTATGCCCGATGTACAAGGTAATGTCCAATACAGAATTGATGGACATGCTCCATCTCAGAAAATCCAAAGCCATCAGAGCAGCGAGAGCGACAGATGTCAACCTCAACGCATAAATAAATCGGATATGCTGGTGGGACAGATTCCTAACCCAGAGGCTCCCTACACTCTGGAACAGAATCCCACTCCATGTTAGGCAGAGCCCCTCACTGACTCTCTTCAACAGGAATCTTGCCAAGTGGATTGGAGATCGTAGATTTACACTGTGGGTCTTCAGTATGTCACATCTAGACAGAGGCACAGTAAAGTAAACCCTAAATGGCCATAATATTCACATAGCAAGGGGTGGCGAAAGCCACACACACTCTGGCTAGGCTGATAAATGCCCTAGGGCAGATAGCCCAGTATGAACCTATGAACCTATGGAGATACAAATTGTACAGGACACTAAGGTTAATCACAAGGCTGTCTTAACTGATGGTAGGAACCTTGTTGGGAATTCACAGATATGCTCTGAATTACCAAATATTACAAACAATACACCAAACCCACACACATTGCCAACATCCAACCTGACAGGTTCAGTGCAAACCCCCCCCCCCCCAATGACAAATATCTATCCCAGCAGAGTGCTGGCCCCCTGACATTGCAGATGCTGAGGTAACAGGCAGCATCTTCAAAGCAAAACCCACAGCATCAATGGTACGAGATGGTGTCCTGGGCTGTGTCCAACATGAACTCCAAGAAGAATGGAATGCCAAATAACACTACTGCTCAATTTCAGCCTTACCACAGGATATGTACCAAAAGAGCAGTGTACAGCAACAGTGGTCCCTCTCCACAAAGGTGGTGCCTGAATGGATACTGCAAACTATCACCTCAGAATCCTGACAAGCTTGGTCTGCAAAGCTATGGAAAGGATCATCATGGACCTCAGAAATAAAGATATTGGGGACCTACAGACACTGGACCCTACCCAGCGTGGCTTTCTTAAGGGCAGATCCTGCCCCTTAAACATGTCTGACTCATTTGAAACAGTCATCAAGGCCATTGATGAGAGGAATGTGGTCCACACAGCCTATCTGGACCTTGCAAAAGCCTTCCATACAATACCTCACGTGTTCATTATAGATAAGCTCACCAGCTTAAATATAAACCCCTATGTCAGTAGATGGGTTGCAAACCAGCCCAAGGACAGAACTGACATGGTCAGACATGCTGCAGCCATGTCAGACTACAAACCAGCTACAACTGGCATCCCACAAGGCTCAGTCCTGGGACCTCCCTTGTATGGTATATATTTCCCATAGGTACAGGCCAACATGGAAGGACTGTGTCTGAACAAGTTTGCAGAGGACTACAAACTGGGCACCTTATCTGACCCTCCAGCTGACACAAGCATCCTACAAAAGGGCCACATAGAAACAGACAGCTGGTGCCAGAGCCATGTCATCAAGCTAATTGCAGAAAAGTGTATAGTCATCCCGTGTGGATAAACAGTAAGTGCCCACCAATTACCACATAGGTGTTAACCCATTAAGTACTTTAGAAGTAATAAGAGACCTGGGGACACAATTTGATAGATATCTTGCATTTGACAACCACGTGGCTGTAGTGGTTACAGAAACATACCATATACCCACCTAATCATGAAGGTAGTCAGATCTAGATCAGGGGAGGTCATAGTGCCTCTTCAGTCATCCTTCATCAGCCTCACAATTGAATACAATGGCCCCTGTGGGATGTACCTCAGCAGACACCTCCAGCAACTGGAAAGACCCCAAATGTACCCCACCAGGAGGATCAAAGAGCTCAAACAGATGCCATGTGTTGCCTGATTAAACAAACCGCAGCTCCACACAGTGCCATACTGCCTGCCCAGAGGCAATCTGTGCCTGATGTATAAAGCCATGTCCAAGCTGGAATCAATGAACATGCTGCACCTTGTACAATCTGAATGCCAGTGAGCTATGCACATGAGAGACCCTGAACCCCAGCACTGACATACATAGGACATGCTGTAGTGATTGATCCATAACCCAGAAGCTCACTCCACTCTTGAGTAAACTCCCAGTACAGGAGGTTAGCCAGAGAGTCCCTCATTGACTCTCCTCAACAGGAATCATGATGAGTGGATGGGAGATGGTAGGTTTACCCTAGGTATCACTGTTATGTCACGGGTAGACAGAGGCACAGTATACTAACCTTGAAAAATGTCATGTCAAATTCCAGTTACAATGTGTGTTGAAGGACAAACACACTCTCTGACTAGCAGTAGAAATGGCCTAGAGCACATCGCTAGTGTTTGTCAATGTCCACCCAAGTTGTGGAATACACTACCGATGTTGGACAAGCCTGGTGTAAGTAGTCCATATCCGAACAAAATGCAGCATTGTCATATGTGCACAACTGGCCCTTAACCAGTCTGGTGTGCTCAGTATGAATATTTAAAGCAGTGATAGGACTGAAACCCAGGATACTGTCCACCACAGTGAAAGTACTGAACCAGTACACTATACAATATTACAGTGTATGGTCAGTATGAAAGGATGTTGACAACTGTATGCAAACTATCCCATCGAAACCCTGCAGGCACAGTATAATCCCTGTCGGGTTCAGACACAAAGCAGTTGGGCAGTATGTACACAGCATGACTCCCAACACACAACTATAATTGTGAAATATTGTTGAAGTTCACACACACCCACAAATGTGGTGGACTGAAAATCTCAACATATAGAAAGCACACACTGGGCATGCTCGCACACTTTGATAAATGAGACATATGTCAGGCGACAAGCCATGGAATATCCCTGAACTGGGCATGCTCACACACTTAGGCCATGTCTCAGTTTAGCAGTTGGCCACACATATCTGGTATTTTTATGTGTTAAACCAGGAACCAACCACAATACAGCAATCTGCCCAGTGCACACAGTTAAATGACTACAGAGACATAAGTTAGATAGTGGATCCCACACATATTCAAACATCTTCCACAGATACACAAGTTGTACATAGAAACAGGGAAAGCTATGGCAAAAAAGACCCGCAAACAGTGTATCAGCAACAAATATTGTGCATCTGAAAATTAAACATATGGGTGCAGAGGTCAATACAAGGCTGTTTGCCCTAGTGAATACAAGCTTAGCCAGAGTGTGCTTGGCATCTGCCTCCCCAGTACAGTAGGCTACTGTACCTCTGTAAAGTAGGTCACAGAAGGCACCATGTAAGGCTGGCATGCTGTGCCTCCGTCAAGCAGGGACACAGTGGAGATCCCAGGGGTTGAATTTGCAATGTCACATCCATGTTTGAATCCTGCAAATGCTCAGTGTGTGTTTGGGTGAGGGGGGTTAGTGTGTGTGTGCAATTCTGTGTGAAAGAAATGTCCCTTTTGCCAACTACAAGAACACACTGCATGATGCACACTCCTCTTTCTAAACACTGATGATCTTAGCACCCTATAAGTACAGCAGGAGAAGGGGAAACCTCCCAGTAATTCAGATTGCGTGCTCTGCTAAAGCGTCTCTCACAAGTGTCATAACAGGTAGGGGTTTGAATCCTGCAAATGCTCAGTGTGTGTGTGTTTGGGTGAGGGGGGTTAGTGTGTGTGAAAGAAATGTCCCTTTTTGCCAACTACAAGAACACACTGCATGATGCATATTCCACTTTATAAACACTGATGATGTCAGCACCCTATAAGTACAGCAGGAGAAGGGAAACCTCCCAGTAATGCGAATAGCGTGCTCTGCTAATGTGTCTCTCTCAAGTGTCATAACATAGTTAGGTAGGGGTTTGAATCCTGCAAATGCTCAGTGTGTGTGTTTGGGTGAGGGGGGTTAGTGTGTGTGCAATTCTGTGTGAAAGAAATGTCCTTTTTGCCAACTACAAGAACACACTGCATGATGCACATTCCTCTTTCTAAACACTGATGATGTCAGCACCCTATAAGTACAGCAGGAGAAGGGAAACCTCCCAATAATGCGAATAGTGCGCTCTGCTAATGCGTCTCTCTGAAGTGTCATAACATAGATAGGGGTTTGAATCCTGCAAATGCTCAGTGTGTGTGCAATTCTGTGTGAAAGAAATGTCCCTTTTGCCAACTACAAGAACACACTGCATGATGCACATTCCTCTTTCTAAACACTGATGATGTCAGCACCCTATAAGTACAGCAGGAGAAAGGAAACCTCCCAGTAATGCGAATAGCGCGCTCTGCTAATGCTTTTCTCTGAAGTGTCATAACATAATTAGGTAGGTGTTTGAATCCTGTAAATGCTCAGTGTGTGTGTTTGGGTGAGGGGGGTTAGTGTGTGCGTGTGCAATTCTGTGTGAAAGAAATGTCCCTTTTGCCAGCTACAAGAACACACTGCATGATGCACATTCCTCATTCTAAACACTGATGATGTCAGCACCCTGTAAGTACAGCAGGAGAAGGGAAACATCCCAATAATGCGAATAGCGCGCTCTACTAATGCGTCTCTCTCAAGTGTCATAACATAGTTAGGTAGGGGTTTGAGTCTTACAAATGCCATGTGTGTTTTTGTCACACAGTTTGTCTATGTGTGTGGGGTGTTGCTCTTAATATTGTATGACATAGATCATATCAGTAATGTCAATGCACACATGAGGTATGTGTGTGCCACATAGACATATGTACCTGTGACCTGAAATAGTTCCCATGTGTGAAGACTGCCTCATGTGAATACATGTAATTTGCATTACACAACGTTATGACTGGTTTTCTGTGCAGGGGCTGCATTTGGTATGTGAATATACAGTGAGAGTAGTCTATAGTGTCATCTTACCAGCGAGGGATACACTTCTGATCTGGAGCATATAGTCCACATGTTGGTGATGAACAGGTGCAGCATGTATTCCCCACTTGTGGGAGTGGTAACAAGTCGTTCCATAGCAATTGAGTGTATGGATTCTAGGAACTTTACACCTAGGGTGTTGGAGCTACAGTAATGCTCACAGTCTATGTGTGGGTAAATGAAGCTGCCCAATATATTGTTGTTTGGAGACACCTGCAGATATACATGTATTCTTAAGTAGGCCAAGTGGGTTACCTGGGTTTGGGAGTGTGGTGTGTGCCAGGCTATGAACTGGAAGGCAGTCTTACCCACTGTTATTTGCACATGGATAGTCTCTGATGCTTCGTGCTGTGCCACCAACCTGGAGGTGTGTGTATCTTTGATGAATATTGATACTCCCCCTCCTGTTCCATTTCAGTGCAAGTTATGTGGCCGACAAGCATGGTATGAGGTATAACCTGCCAGTGCTGGGGTGCTTTTGGGGGCCTTGAACCAGGATTCTGTTACTGCACAGATATTGATGTTCTCTATGTCAGTTTCCAGTGCATGCATCTTGAGGTTTACACTGCTGGCGTTGAGTAGCATTACTATTAGTTTCCTATCCGTTGTGATACCTATGGAGGTGGTCTTGTCTGTTGAGCCTTGCCTAAAAAGGCACTATGGGTGTATCAAGAGCCTTTGCCAATATCCGAAAGCCCATGGGTGACAGGTGCAAGCTGTCCCTAGCAAAGCAGTGTGGCTTGTTGAGCATGTCATCCCAGGCTGACAGGCATTGGATCCCCTTTGAATGACACTGAAACATAAGCCAATTGTCTGAATTGATCATCTTGTCTACATATTGTGGCATCATTCTTGGTGAGGGTAAGATGCTACTCAAGGTCAGGGTCATACCAGTCTGGGCCACATGCTCAGAGAGCTCCTCTGTCTCTCATCATGTAGTCCAGGGAGGTATGTCTCAGGTCATTCACACTGGCAAGGACACTGACTGAGTCATATTTGTACATGCCTTGGAGTGACCTTTGTGCTTGTGTTATGTGGCAGATCATAGCGCCCGACAGGCATCTCACCGTGACCTTCTCCTTGTTCAGCCTGGTGAGCGGGACATCAGTGTACCTGATGATAGAGGCACCCATCACAAGTGTAGCAGGTGTGTTGTTTAGCCTTACATGCTGTGACTGTTCGGCACACTGGCTTTGTGAGCTGTATGTTGCACGCGTTCTGTTCTGGGGTAGCGGTTGCTTGTGTGTCTGCTTTGGAGGTGTCTGCTGTGTAGGCAGACCTTTATTTAGAGACTCCGAGTATGGTTGTGTGTGTTTATTTTTTTGGATTGCTGTCGTGGTAGGTCTATGTGAGACTGGAATTGTAGTGACCGTGGTTTCCTTCTCCTCCTGACAGGTTTTGCCAGTACTGAGTTGAGAGAGCTTAGCCTGCAGTTTGGATATATGGTTGCATCTCTCGCATGTGGTGGAATTTGTTGGGAGGAGGAGAGGGTTGACTGTGTAAATGAGGCAGTTGTAACATTGCCTCTAGATTCCCAGATTCACCAGCTGGACCATGGAGGAGATTGACAACTGACCTTTGAACATGCTAGGATAGTATTGGGAATTCCTTTATAATTAACAACAAAAAGGGCCAAGGGAACAAGGTACGCAAGGTGAGTTTGTGAAGGTGTAGTGCTTTTAATTTGTTAGTGCTGGCATATATAAATGCTTTAGTGAGCAAGTGCCAGGTATCTCAAATGCAATGTGTTACAGGTAACTTAGTTGCATAAATGACAAACACTAACTTTCTGTCAAGTGAAACAAGGACATACATATACAGTAAGCAATGCACATGTCAGTAGGGATCCACAGAGGTGCTGTAAAGCTGCATATCAGGTGGAATTAGTGTTTCAGGGAAATAACTAGCATACAAACAAAGCTACAATCAGCAGGCCTGGATCTAGTCTATGCTACAGCAAACAAGGTGTACCAATTTCAGTAAGAAACAGTTCAAATATGCAGGCACTATAAGCCTTTAGCCAGAAATTCCCAGCTCAGACGGGCAGAGTCCAGCCTCTCCTCCCACAAGAGTGCAGACCATGAACCTTTGTAATGTCAAATAACTGACCTGAAGCTCAACTGCTTAAACCAGAACTAATACACATTTATAATGACAGACACTGAGCCCTCTATCAGCATTCCCCAACTTAGTAGGCTGTATGCTACCTGTCCTGCCACCACAGTATCCCTGACATTTAATGAGACTCGCCTCCTGTCATAGTTAGTTGTGTGTTTTGGGGCTGTCAAGCATGGTATGTGGTGTAACCTGGTAGTGCTAGGGTGCTCTTGGTAGTCTTGAACCTGTTGTCTAGTACTGCACAGATATCAACATTCTCCATGCAGAGTAGAGGTTGTACTGCATGCATCTTGCGGTTTACATGTCCACCATTGAGTATCATAATTTCCATTTACTTATCCCCTGTGCTACCTATGTAGGTGTCCTTCTGTTTACAGCCTTACCAGCAGAATGCAAAGATGTGCAGACATTACACTATGGTAATTAATAAGGGTGTACCAAACATTACAATGACAATCATACTGTTAATGCATCAGGCATGCTGGGATATACCCACAATGATATCATTACACTGTAAGTTGACAACATGATAATATTACTACACATCTATGTAGTCACCCTGTGCATCAGCACCATGTTAACCGGTCCTGCATCGATGTTACAGATTGCAGGAAGTGGCACAGTTTCATCATATGCACAGGGTGTGTACTTGGTATGCCTGACTCTGCCACTGATACAACCAATTGACATGTATGTGTGTGTGTGTGGGTGAGGGACAACCGTAGAAGATGGGGCATTGTTGATGCAGTGTGTACATGTATGTGTTAGCCCTAGGTGTTAGCATTATGCATGTGTGTATGCATGCACACAGTTCCACCTTGTGGCCGCCATATACGGGTGTTTGTGGACAGCCCACAGACTGTACCTGCCAGGTTGTACAGATCACTGTCTCTGGCCATGGACATGGTACCTGTGCCTGGCAGGGGTGCTACGGACAGTATCAGGTACTAAGCCAGACTGGGTACTGTCATCAGAAGCAGGTGGTTGTTGACTGGAGACATGTCCCTGCTGGGACTGTCGGGAGCCACGTACACGTGGTCTCCTAGGGCGGTCTGATGACAGCACAGACCCAGCATTGCTGGGGCTGGTACTGGCACTATGGGAGCGTCCGCGGGTTTGTTGTCGTCCACGACTGCCAGCTGCTGCTGTTGCTGGCATTCGTCCACGTCGACGCCTCAACTGCCCTGCGTTGCCCTGGCTCATGGACATGTAGTTGTGGAACAGATCTAATGTGTCCCCCCAACGTCTGTCAATGACCTTGGTGAAATTACGGATGGCAGCCGCAATGTCACGCATAGTGTCATTCATAGCAGTGCGATGTGCTCTCAGCTCCCTCAGACCCTGTCTGGTGTACTGTTCCATAAGTGACTGTGCCTGCATAACAGCCCGAAACATAGCTGAGGTTGAAAGACCTCTGTGGGCACGTCTGACAGGGGCAGTACGACCACGGATGCTCCCACGATAACCCCTGGATATCTGCCTGTGTGGTACCATGTCAGGACTCTGGCCATGGCTGCTGTGAGGGGATGCATGTGCCAATGATACCACATTACCCTGGTCAATGCCCACTGTATGCTGTCCATCACCTAGGGATATTGGTGACAATGGACAATGGATGTATTGGCAGGATGACTGTGCGCATTGATGGGGTTGACAGCTGTGTACTGTCGATTGGCTGACCAGCAACGGACCCTGGCACACCTCCCTGTGCCATTACACAGGTGGTATCATTATCACTATCCCCAGCAGCAGATTCAGGTTCCCTGCTGCACACCACCAGAGCAGCACCAGAACCTGTGAGAAGAAGACAGGAAACACAGTTTACAATGTGCACACAATGTTACCACACATGCACACATGGGCACATGCACACATGCACACTCCTCAGTACATGAGATACAAACACACAGACACACCTACAATCACACACATAGCAATACCATTTTAGGGTATTATTACTATTACTATCATAAGTATTAAAGGAATTTTATTACACACTCACCAGCATGGATTGGCTGCCTTGCTGTTACACCAGAGGGACCTGCACAAATAAGACATTCATTGTCAGTGGGCACAACTGTGCCATTGATACTGCGAGTATGATACAGTTCAGTAGTACAACAGTTGGCTTTCACAGGTCTACTGCCGATATTGAGAATATCACTCTTGCACAATAATTACCAGGATAATAGCTACAAACACAGTACACACCTTACACATGCATAAACTACCAGTGTAGAGAACAGTCAACTATAGATATGGCATGTTACCTGCACGCTCCAAGTCCTCCTGCTGGGTGGCTCCAGCCTCCATCATTACACATGTGTGTGGATGTTGTTGTTGTTGGGCTGGAGCCACAACACTTAGGAAGAGCCCCTCCAGTCTGGTGAGGGGGGGGTGTATAGTCGCCCCACCACCTGTGGCAAGCTGTTGCCTGTGGATATCAGATGCACGCTGATGGACATTTCTAATAAAATCACTGCAGTGATGGGGTATCTGCTCATATGTCCGGTTGTGCATGCCTATGTCATTTACCCGACGGACAAGCTCTTGCCACAGTGCAGCCCTCTCCTGCTGGTTCTGGCTGGTGCGGGAAAAGTGTGTGGCAAAATCCCGCACCAGGCTCTGGTGTATCTCCTCTTCCTCTGCAGCAGAGTACGTGGGATTGCGCTGGTGCACCATTGCCCTGGAAGGAAAAGAAAAATATGTGAGCAAGTGATATGGCACACATAATACTCTACTGTAGTGATATCACTGAACTGCTATATATATAGCATCTGTCTATCTATTGGGGGATACACATGTGAATGACCACATATCAGTGCTCAGCCAACAACTCTGTGACAGTGCCTGGCACACTCCATACAACAAACAAGTAGACTCCAGCAGTCAGCACACTGTTTGAGGTCCAATGCACAGCCTCACACTGGGGGTATGTATCAAGGTAATGTATGGGGAACATTGACAACCCATGCAATGCATGCAATGCACAGTACAAATGTCACTGGTAATGCATCGTAGTCTTTGTTGCCATAACCATACCTACACCACAGTCACATACAGGGAACCACAGCACAACATATGGCAATGTAGTATGTTTGTATCCCAATACCTGACACATCTTTCTCTGGCCTCACACCAAGGACACACACTACCATGACAGACACAAAGTCATGCTGAGCAATCACACAATTACAGACCTTGCACACAGTCAGTGGCACAGGCATTCCACCTCACATAGTTGGTATTGCAATGAGTACATGTGTGTGTGTGCATTGTGTCATAGGCAGGTAGTATGCTATTGGGCCTGGGCCTACAGTAGCATACTGTTAAGCTACCGTGTCCCTTGGGACACATGTAATGTGGTTGTACTTGCTCCTGTCAAACAGTTACACAGGGTAACTCATATGGCATACTACCTATCTGCATAACATTCAACAAGGGGTATGCTTGACATATACTAATGGGGAGCCTTGCTTCGTAATGCTGGCTGGTTTACTCCAGGGTATGGCCTATTTGTGGGTAGGAAGCTGTACCTCCACCATGTGCTGTTTACTGCGGTGCCAAGGATGACAGACATAGGTCATTTATGCTGGGGATATTGTGAGGTGTTACCATGGTTGTTGGACAACTGTTATGGGTGTGACTTAACTATGTATATCCAGCAGTGGTATGCTCTGTGTCGGTAGTTTGAGAGGCACTCTATCTGTGGTTTTGTCAGTCACTCTGCATAGGTAATGTGTTTGAGGGCATTATCACTGTTTGTTAGGTATGACTGTATCCTTCTCCCTTTCTGTAGTTGTCATGGGAGGTACATACCATGTAGGACATTGTGAGGTGTAGAGGGGTACAGTGACTTACATTTCACTAGCTGACGCACCATTTCTGCTGCCATGTACCATTTACAGGTATTACAAGACTGGTGTGCCACTGTGAATATCACAGGAGAGGCTATTGTACACTTGTTTCCCATGTTCCCTCCTGACACATCCAGTAGTAGGCAGGCAACCACATATGTGGTGGTTAGTGGTGTAAGTGTTTTGGAATGGGGGTATGGTACTCCTGTATCCGCACTGGTGTTCAGTACATGCCTTTGTCACCAGGCACCTGTTGCAATGCATCTGCACACATGTGCCTCTCTCAGTATATATCTATATCTATATCTATATCTATCTATATTTATCTATTTATATATATATATATATATATATATGTGTGTATAGCTATCTATAGAGAGGGGGGTGAGAGATAGAGAGAGAGATATTCATATACATACATATCTGTACACATTCATATCTGTCTGTATATGTGTATGTATCTATATATATATCTATATATGTATGTGTCTATTACATAATATGTGTATATACATATTCTATCCATCTATCTATATATGTTCATAGGTAGGTACTAGGCTATCGGCCCTAGGGCCCATACAAGCCTAGCCAATAAATGTACCCTGGCTTTCGCCACCCAAGAAAGGTATTTTCCTATGCCCCTGTCGAGCAGAGCCACAGACGTGATCCCCGGGGTGAATTCCCCATTTCCCATCCAATCATCAAGATCTTTCTTGAAGAGTGCTAATGAGGAGCTCTGTTTGACATAGATAGGTAGTCTGTACCAGAGTATGGGAAGTGTCTGGGACAGGACTCTATCCCTCCAGCATGTTCTGTTTCTTGTGGTGACAAGGTTAAGGGCACTAGAGCATGTAGCTCAGAGGGATTGGGATTTCTTTAAGTGGGGCATGTCCTACAGCTCTAGGTTTAACATAGCTGTGTATGTTAGGTAGAGATCACCCCTGAGTAGGCGATATGCCATGGAGTCAAGCTGTAGTTTTTTGAGAGTCTGCATAGGGCATCTGTTTGAGGCCAGTAATCCTCTTTGTGAGGTATTTCTGTGGTCTTTCCAGTTGTTGTAGTTGTCCTGTGAGATACATACCAACAGGGGCGTTGTGCTCTATTATGGGTCTAATAAGTGATGAGTTGAGGGGAACAATGACCTCTTTTTTCTGGATGGGAATCCTTTTGTGATGAGATGAGCCATGTAGAAGGATTTCCCGACCACTGTGGCAATGTGATTATCAAAGGAGAGACTACTGTGCACCTGTGTCCCAAGGTCTATTTTCACATTTTCGGCATTAAGTAGACTACCAGCTATGTGGTAGTTCATGGGTACAGAGTTTATACCACAGGGATGACAATACACATTTTGGCATTGAGCTTCAGGCCATGGCTTTGACACCAGGTATCTGTCTCAGTGAGGGCCTTTTGTAGTTTGCCCACATCGTTAGGAGTTGCGATTATGGCTCCTAGTTTGCAGTCATCTGCAAACTTTGTTAGCCACAGACCTTCTGTGTTGGCCTGCACTTCAGAGAAGTAGATACCAAACAGGGGAGGACCCAGGACTGAACCCTGTGGTACTCCACTTGTCACTGGTGTGATGTCGGATTTGGGATATGCTACTTTCACAGTGTGGGTTCTGTCCATGAGCCAGTTGGCAACCCATCTTATGACATAGGGATTTATACCTAGTTTAGTGTGCTTATCTATAATTCCAGAATGGGGGATGGTGTTGAAAGCCTTGGCAAGGTCTACATAAGCTGTGTGAACCATTTTACCATCATCTATGGCTTTGGTGACTGCTTCAAAGAAGTCAATCAGGTTTAGGAGAAATGATCTGCCTTTTACAAATCCAAACTGAGTAGAGTCCAGAGTTTGGAGATTACCAATGTCTTTGTTTATGAGTTCCATGATGGTACATTCCATGGCCTTGCAGACCAGGCTCGTCAGGCTAATGGGGCAGTGGTTACCGTGGTCTGTCGTGGCTCCCCCTTTGTGGAGTGGGATGTATTGTGGTGCGCCATTCAGTGGCTACAAAGCCTGAGGTGAGGCTATGATTGAACATGGTACTGCGGTAGGGTGCCAGTTCATTCAGTGGTTCGTGTAGAACGCAGCCTGGGATATTGTCAGGTCCCATGGATGCTGTGTTCTTGGCTTTGGAGAGTGTGTATTTTACCTGTGGAGCCGTGATTATAGGGACTTTGCATTCTTCCAGTACAGAGACGGGCCCTCTAGGGGGTGAGAGGGGGGTAAAGTTAGCACTGAACCTATCTGCCAGGATGTTGGCAATATCAGTTGGTTCTGTATATTTAGTGACATTATGCTGTACCTCAGAGCAGATCTGAGTGTTCCCATTCAGATTCTTGACATAGCTATAGAATGCTTTGTGGTTGTCTTTAGAGTCAGTGGCAATTTTGTTTTCGTAACTAGCTTTGGGGGATTTTATGAGGGATCTCAGCTTCTTACTGAGGTTGACCAGGGAGTTCCTCCAGTCATGGGAATTTACTTATTTTTGCAACAGTTTCTTTCTTCTGATGTAGAGTTTGTTTATGGCAGAGGACCACCAGACTGGCTTCCTTTGTCTGGGGGATAACATCTTGGTTCTATTAGGGATAGCATGATCCATGCACTCGTGTAAATGCTTATACAGTGCATTTGTGTAGGATTGGGCAGTCATACCTCTATTGTCCGTCTGCATGGGTGTCATGCAGTTTGCCACTTCTGTCTTAAGAAGTGTGACATTGGCTTTTGAGAAGTTTGTTACGATGGTGTCCCTAGTTGGGGCTGGGGGTGGGATGTGGATGTCTAGGCTGATTACCTTGTGGTCAGATCTGACCAACGAGGAATTGACCTCTGGTGTGGAACACTGGTTTCCCATGATGGTGATGACCAAGTCTGGGATATTGCTGCCCCTGGTGGGGGTGTGAATAAGTTGATCCAAGGCATTGGTATTTATGAATTCTAGAAAACGTTGAGCAATAGAGTTGGTACAGGAGTAGTTTTTTCAGTTAATGGTGGGGTAGGTGAAATCGGCCATTATTAGGGTGTTGGGTTGTACACAATACTTACCAGTGTATCATGAAATGAGGGGTGTGAATCCTGGGGCATGGTGGGGGGGGGGGTCTGTAGCAAGCTACGATTTGGATTGCGGTCTTGCCCAGAGTTAGTTGCAATTGGATACCTCAGATGCATTATGCTGTGCAACTATCCTGGAGGTGTGGATATCCTTAATGAATATGGACACGCCTCCGTTTTTAGTGCTTCTTTCTGGGTTAGGTGGCCAAAAGGTGTGGTATGAATTGAAGCCTGGTAATGCAGGGGTGCTCTTTGGAGCTTTGAACCAGGTCTCTGTCACTGCACAGATGTCACAGATGTCACCGTTTACAGTGGTGAATTTGTCATTTGAACCTTGCCTGACAAAGGCACTATAGGGGTGGCATGAGTCTTAGCCAGTATCCGGAATCCTGAGGGTGACAGGTGCAGGCCATCTCTGGCAAAGCATCATGGACTGTCGATCATGCTGTCCCAGGCAGACAGATGCTGGATCCCCTTAGAATGACACCAGAAGCTTAGCCAATTGTTGAGGTCAATCATTTTGTCCATGTACTGTGGTATCATTGTGGGTCTATCTATTTCTACATCCCTCTCTATCTATGTATACATATATGCATATTATATATAGATACATATATAAATATACATACATATACATGTAAGATATATATATATATATATATATATATATATATATATATATATATATATATACCTCTTTATTTACACATACGAATACACACACTAACATACTGCTAAACAGTCATTACTGTACAACCTACATTGTACGTTGCACTACAACCTACATTGATATGTGCACATAGCATCCTTCACATACATATGTATGTCCAGCCTTCACTAACAGTTGCAGTATGTTCCCTGCCCTATGCACATCTTCATATATATATATATATCTATATATATATATATATATATATATATATATATATATATATATATACAGACTGCTAACACATATGGAGGGTTCACAGTATGTAGACTATTACATTATTAGTTTTCATTAACTTTGTTGGACACTGCTATTTTTGATGGCTTGCTGCTTGGTAGCCTGCTGTTCTGTAATTTTGTAGTTTTGGCAGTCTGTGTCTCTTATTCGTTTTTTTTTTTTATTTCTTTGTTTTTATTTATTTTTTTCTCTCTCTGTGTCTCTCCCTCCGGCTGTTGCAATGAACGTATTGCATGTGTGGACTGGGAGTACAGGCTGCTTTTGTAGGTATATGCAGATGTGCATGTGATGGCCTCTGCACCAATAGTTAGCCAGCATTTGCTAATTGCATGCAGCCTGCTGTGTGATAATTGTAGTTCTCACTGTGATTCCAGGACAGTGCTATAAAATGTTAGGTGAGGTAGGCGTAGCCCTTTCAGATTTTCAAGGTGGGGACCATGCTGGTATGCTGTGGACACTGTTGTGTGAGCGTAAAGGTTGGTATGTCTCTCATATCTCAGGCTGTGTTGTAGGCACTGACATGCATGTTGTACTGACACCTGACTATTGCTTCTTCCAGTTTATTCTTCTCAGTGTGTATGTTAACTGACACCTAATAATACTAATACTGTTTAAATGGGAGTATGTGCTTTCCTTTGGGACTTGTGGAGTAACTGGTTTACAGCAGTGGCTCTTGCAATTTGTTGCTATGGCTTCACTATTTAGCCTTTACATTCACTCCTTGGAGGCCTGCTAGGTGTCTTTACTGGAATGTGTTGCTATGGCTGTCCTATTTTCCATTCACATTCACTCCTTGTAATGCTTGCTATATTTCTTTTAGCAGCAATTCCTTATATGTTTGTTGTGGTTTGGTGGTACTGCATGCAGTCTGGTCTGGCCAAGGTGTGGGGCTTGACACCTACAAGGGTATTTTATTTTGCTGCTGAGCAGTAGTGGCACCTTGTACTTTGTACTAACAGTTATGGATAGCAGGCACATGCAGTGCTTGTAAACTGCTATACTGTCCTTCTGTTATTAGTTGGATACCTCCTTTGATATTTGTGGGTTGTACACCTACATGTGGGTGTGCTTGTGGAAGCTATTCTACAGCTATTCACAAACTGTGTGACAGCAGACTGAATGCTATGCCTGTGAGTTTGTGACACTTGCAGGCCTCAGATACTCACTCTCAGGTGTATCTTTTATCAGCCTCAGGGAATGGTCCATATCAGTGGGATACACCCATGATATATTTCAGATATTCTGCAGTTGTGACTGTGGGGTATTTTGAGCATGTGTATTAATACACCATTTTTGGATGCACGTAGTGCATACTTTCAGTAGTTGACAGTTACCATTACGTGGGACAAAACACCTTTCTGCCTACTGTTAGTACATTTCACAGGGAGTCAGTGGGGCACAGTTAACATTTGTTTTCAAATCAAGGACATCCCTGTAAATCAGTCCCAGTTGCGAGGTCTGGCCTCTTATCTGTTCAAATATGGCAGTGTTTATCCTGCTCTGATAGTGTGTGTGGTTTGCAAGATGCTACTGTCACATTATTACCTACTAGCTACCGACTAGCATGGCTGTTTCTCTTCTCACACTAATGTTATACAAATCCACAAGAATTGCCAGTAAAGATACAAGAAAAGCTTTGTGTAATAGCCTTCCTATATTCCCTTTACATTCAGTCCTACTATTTCATGATATATTGCTTTCAGCACAAAGTTCTTGTATATCAGTTATGGCTTAGTGGTAAGTCATGCAGACTAGTGTTTCCAAGGTCTTGGGTTCGAGACTGACAGAGGAATTTTATTTTGCTGCTGAGCAGACTGCAGGCCTTGTCATTCAGAGTGACTAAGGCACTTTTAAGCAGTTGTAAGTGGGTTAGCGCTGGTTTGCACAGAGCTCACACATGCGCAGTGCCGCTTAGCTTTGCGCACACACGCTTAGCTTTGCGCACACAAGCGCACACCCGCTTACTACTGCTTAAAAGTGCTTACTCTCGCGCACACCTGCGATAATTTCTTTGAAAGAAAAGAAAATGGGGAGATAGGACAGTGGTGAAAAAGGGGGCACAAAGAGGGTAGGACAGTAGGAAAACAAGCTCGAGATTTGCAGGAAGGATGTAGGAAAGGCCCATAGCTGCCCATTTCTTTATCAGCAACAGCTGTGCATATTTCTGTAATTTGGTGTGAAATTTGAAACCTTCCACCCCTGGGAGAGGGGTGAGGGCAACAAAATATATTGTACAGCCAATTGTAATTACCACTTCACATGTCCAGCAGACATGTCTGCAAAATGGGCAGCTATGTATGGGGCGTAATTTTTTTGTGGGAACAGAGTGCCCTTTTTTTTATTCAGGTGAGAGTGGAATGTGAGGTACAGGAAGTAGGTATATTTGGGGAGGTAGGTAGGGGAGGTTAACAGACAAGACAAACAAGACGCATACAGGGGCGGAGTATGACAAATGTGGGGGGGAAACACAATTGACGGGGACGAATGTTGGGATATCGCGAGCCCATGAGCCCACAGATGGCAACAGTGGAACTGAGATCCCCACCCATGGGCAGTTGCCACTGTGCCTTCACAGCCCAGGATGGGGCTGTGCTGGGGACTGTGTAGGATGGGCAGCAGGGACACCCGTAAGTTGTACCACCCGAGCCTCAAGCTGACGTAGGGGTTCAAGCACAGAATGCCTGATCTCGCTACGCACCACAGACCGGACACTTTGGAGGGTGAGTGGACGGTCTCCTCCGGCCACGCTTGCAGAGGGGGTATGAGCCCCATCCCCTGCAGCGCTTCCACCCGAAGGTGGCACAGGGCCACCGGAGGAGGTTCCGGCCTGGGCACTAGTGCCAGGTGCACTCGCCAGCTGAGGTGAGAGAGGTGGGTCCACTGGAACCCGCCTTCCCTGTTGTCCTATGTTTAGAAATATTTTATGACATTTTGGGTTAGTAACAAACAATACCATTAAAAATTAGTTGTAACAGCATGCATCAGTATTCCCATTAACCAAACACCCATGAATTCCAAACATTTAACAGCAAGCATAACACATGCATATGTACACAATCCAACAGCATGCAGGGTCGATTGATGGCAACAGGCCATCAGGTTTGGATATGTGAACAGGGCACATGCAGCAACGTACATGCAAATATGTTTGAACCAACAGGACAAATGTCCATAGGAATTGATTGTGAATACACATACCCAGTTTGTTGTGGAATGGCATTATTTGTGAATATAGGGTAGGATGAATAAATATTTCATTAACAACTTCAGCTAC
The DNA here is from genome assembly GCF_019279795.1 of Protopterus annectens. Lineage (NCBI taxonomy): Eukaryota > Metazoa > Chordata > Ceratodontiformes > Protopteridae > Protopterus > Protopterus annectens. The sequence goes on from NC_056743.1 coordinate 35,503,899, forward strand.
ATATACATATGCTGTACATCTCTAGTAGCTGCATATATATATATACCCTACAGGTCTTAGTACAGTTTCCTATATGTAACCTTAGGAATGTTGGTGATGGGACTGTTACTGATACATTAATATACATTGCATTTTTATTCATACACATTTCATATCTGGCTATGTTCAGGTACAGCATCCTGCTACATTTCATTTATATGGCTCTAGACAACTGTGGATGTTCATTATTTCATACAACCATACTATCTCCATATTGCAAGGGTACAGCAACATATCCAAATTGTGGGACAGACACATTCCAGCTTCAGTACTTTATTACAAGCATTTCACTGTTTGGTTGTGGCTGTCTCATTCATTTCATTATGTACTGACTGCAGTATACTTTATTCAGAAGTTATAACAGCTTTCTCGGTCGATTCATACCTCTTTCTCACACTCACTTGTTTTATTTTTACAATTCAAGTTGGTGCTTTATTCTAGGCATTATTAACATGTCATACCTGATTACAACAATCCTTTCCAACAGATTCACTTGTTTCATATGGCAGATTTTCTAAGGGGATGTATTTGACACATGTCTATTATCTTTAGCTTGTTTACCACTGATTTTCAGGCTGCTGCAGGTTATCTGATATTACACTTCAGGTGGGTAATCACTATTTCAGACTTGTTTACTTTTTTTTCTGGATTACAGGCTGCATCACTTATCTAATCATACAGTACTAGCATAATCTTTCTTCTAGTGTTATTTGAACTTTATTAATATGTGACTACACTGACCTCTTTTGCAAGCTGTCTCACTTATATTGTATAAAAATTACAGAAATATAATTACTAACCTGCCTAGTGGCGCAACCGCTCCAGCCTATCACCATAGGCTTGCCGATTCGCGGAACGCACACCTGCAGCTGTAATATAAATGAAGTAATATTGGAACATACATCTCCATAATATCAGCTAGGATAATTCCTTACATACATAATTACATGGATACTTAGTAGTGGGGCGTTGGGCATATGTCGGGCCTCCTGGATCCAATGGTTCAGTTGGTCCTGCTTCCGTCTCTTCAGGTCCGCATGGTGGTGACGGACCTGTTCACCAGTCCTTGGCATGCCTGTGGCACTGGTGAGATCATGTGCCAACTGGTTCCACACCTCTGCCTTATATGCACCCCACAGAACCTGGCCCTGCATGAGTGGAGCCTCATGATCGTGGACTAGGAGCCAAACCATGTATTTGGACTCCTCAACACCCCACCTCTGTGCTCGAAAGTGACTACCCTCTCCTACACCTGCCATCCTGACTGAAAATAGGTTCCACAATCAGTTATATTCTGTGTATTCCCACCTATGGGGCTTATATATGCCGTTTTTCCCCGCACTTATCTGTGATTAGCTATTTTGGAATTGTATCAGCTTCACAAAACCTGCCTTGTCATGCTTCTATTTCCATTCATTCCTATATATATGCTAATACTGCATTTTTCAGTACAGCTGTCATGGCTTAGTGGTTCAGTACTTTGACTATGATGCACAGTATCCTGGGTTCGAGCCTGGGCATTGCTTTTTTTTTTATTTTACTACTGTCTAGACAGGCTAGGAGGTGTGTCTGTTTAAAGGTGGCTTTGATACAGGTTGCAAAACGTTGCCCTCCGGTAAGCCGGTTGGCACGCTGCGCAGCTCCGCACAAACGGGTTACGCTGGTTAACGCGTTATTTGGCTATGAGCAGGCATATTACGCTGTGAGAGATGTTGCGCAACTACGGGCACACAGTTTCAACGTGTTAAAGCGCTGCTCAACTCCGGGCACTCATATTACACCTGTTAAACCACTGGTCACCTGCGGGCAAACATACTCAGCTTTTTAGAGCGCTGCTCAGCTGTCGGCACTTATAAAATTTTTTATTTTTTTATTGTGTCAGATTTCTTCATAAAAACATGGCCCATTTCATTGCATTTTACTTAAATTATAATTGTATATATATACACATATATGTCAGGGGATTGTTTCGTGCTTATTTCACTAAAAATAAAAAATTATGTTGTTGGGGCTCGAACCGTGACTGCCTCCTCTTTGGCCGACGTCTCTACCGCTATGCTATTGCTACTTGGCGTATTTTGCATATATGGAGCTTATATGCTTTTTCAATGACTGCTAACTGTGGCTGAGCGAAGGGCACACCCCCGCAAACGAGCAAACATTTTTGAAATACAAAAAAAAAATTAAACTGTTCATTTTTACGTTTTACATTTCAGTTGAGTTAATAGTCTGTAGGGGCATGTGTGCTGTTGTTTTTCTTGACATTTCCGCGGACTCGCTCGTGGGAGTTTCCTATTGGGACTGTGATTCTTCTGGGGGCGTGTCCCTTTGCAGGTCTCGCCATGCGGACACACCCCCAACATTGCTACACGGACCATCTTAGCCTAGGGTGTGATTCAGCATGCCCTCATGAATATGCATGGCATGCTGACATCACCCGTTTAACTGCAGCCTCCGTGTAAGACTTGCTAACTCTCCTGCAGATAGTCTTTCAGCTATATAGCTTCTGAATGGTCATGGCTTTTTATTTTTTTAGTCTTTATGGGTACATTGAGACCAATAAAGGTGTCCTCCATTAGCTATGGACAAAATGTTTTTGCCTTTTTTGTGACCTCATGTAAACTTAAAACCTTAAAAATTAAAAATTAAAAAGTAATTATGGGCATTTAGAAGCCTTGTAGCTGAAACACTGTATGTCATTATGGGGTCATTTGCATATGTGTTCCATGGGCGCCCATTGCAGACATTTAATGTATCACACATTAAAGACTAGCTTGACTGGGTTTTTCTTATAGTTTTTACTGAGTGGTTTACCTGTGCGACCTTTTTATCTTTTGGTTTGGATGTTAATGTAGATATTTTGTAGGCACCTTAATGTTTATGGATATCATCTGGGTTTAAAGCCCTGTGTTTTTGAATTTAACCAAAAATCAGTGTATGTTGTTTAGATGAGATTGCTTAAAAGGCCAAACAGTGCATGCCCACAGTTAATGGAGGTTGACTGTTTTGGTCTGAATGTAACTATGATTACTTAAAGGTCATGGGCATTCAGACATCATGTACCTGAAATTCTGTATGCCCTTAAGTGGTCAATTGTAAACACTTCTATAGATGCACTCCTATCCTGTGCATACTACTGCTTAGATCCAACTCTGAATCCAGTCCAGGTCCCTCCCACCACATAACAACCATACCTTTTCCCAACACCACTACCCTCTCCTGTGCATTAACTCCCAAAGCATCTCTAATAAACTTTATCAGATAAACACCTTCCTTGCAACCCATTCACCCAACATCACAGCTGTCAATGAAACCTGGCTCAAACAAAACAGTACTAATTTGTAGCTTCTACTTCCCTCTTACAAATACCTCCTAGACACCAGACCTCATGGTAGATAAGGAGGAACACGCTCATTCTTTATAAAAACACTATTAAACCAACTGCCATCGCACAAGCAAATACCTCCTCAGATACTGAAACCATCTGAATCCTTCCAAAACTTCCTTCCCAGAAGATCAGTCACCTTCTAATAGCAGTTGCCTACCTTCCTTCTCCAGCCTCTGTTAAAAAATTTAAACCCTTTATTGTTACCATCTCTTCAGCTGCCCAGAACTATTAAAATATTGTTGTTCTCGGTGATTTTAACCTAAAATACATTGGCATTGCTGAATTCCTAACCAAAATCAACGTTATACAGTTAGTCAATAATGCTACTGATCCATCTCTCAAAACCAACTGTGACGTGACCCACCACTGGACCAGTAATCTAGGAGCCTCAATCCTCACCACTCCACTGGAACTTGTGGGTGGGACATTCACTGAAAGCATAACGGGTACACACACAGTATTTCCAGATCCATCTCTCTGTAGCAAGTGCAGTTTCCTGTAAGAGCACACAGAGACCATAGTCTGTCCAGGGCTGGTTTCTCCCTCTTTCTGCAGATCCCCAGTAAGACTCCCCACTGGCACAGCTGTAGAGTTGAGATCTCACATGATTGTCCAAGCCAAGACCTACAGCACCCTTTCTGTCCAACCAGTGCTTTGTTTCCCCTTCCCAAGTAGCTGACACATAAACTCTTTGAGGTTTGTTTTACACACACACACACACACACACACACACACACACACACACACACACACACACACACACACACACACCTCGGGAAAGGCTGGCACAGGTGTACTAGGTATGCCCTCTTCTGGCCAGACTATAAGGTAGTTTTCACTGCTACCAGTCACGTCTAGACAGCTACTTTAAGGCCCTTAACAAAGGGTGACCAATTTTACTGTGTAATATTAATGACTAATACAAATGGGAGTTTGACCAAGAGCAAGGCTATTAGGAGTGGCCTACACATTGTCACCAAATAAATACGCAAGTACTCTCAAACTTAAATAGCTCTGCACAAATCAGCCACAGTGAAATGTTTAAATATATTTAATAAATAATAAAAGAAGGCATCCTGAGACAGTGTAGCAAATAAATGAAAAGACCTATGGTTAGAGCACAGCTGAAGATAAAAATGGAATAATCCACGTCAGGAAATAAATCACTTGCAGCTTCACAGTAGTGCCCTTTATAAAACCAAAAGTTTTAACTGAGATGTAGTAGTCAAGGTAGGAAACGGTTCACTTGCAGTTTCACACCACTTTATTAAACAAGAGTAAGCGCTTTCGTGATCTAAGTCAGCTGATCGCTTCTTCAGACTCATAAAAACAGTTAAAACATTGGTATTTAAAATATGGTTCAACCAATGAAAACACATATAGAACTATGACATAAACTAATTAAAATTGCATACATCAGTACATTAATTTGCCTTATATTCTGCATAAGATGAAATAAAATATACATATAACAGACACATTTTATGTAATAATCCATATTACTTAATGTTTTAGTGGTCTGGATTTTAAAAAAAGGTTTCAAGGAAACAGCATTGTTCAATCCAGGAGACCTATCTGCCTGAAGTAGTAAAATCCATCTTTGTTCGGCTTCCTCTACCTTATTCCTTATATCACCTCCCCTCTTACTTTTATTTATTATTTCTAAAACCATGAAATTAAAAATATGTTTCCTGTCTTCTTCTTCCACATGTTTTGCTAAAGCACTTGTGTCTTTTTTATTTCTTATATCTCTAAGGTGTTCAAGGATGCGTTCCTTTAGACACCTATTGGTTTTACCTATATAAAAGGCATGACAGACAGTGCAGAAGCTGAAATAAACCAAATTTTGTGTTCTGCAGTCAGCATAAAAATCTATATCAATTATAAATCCTAGTGTAGGATGTTTATATGTAGATTTATTATATAAATAGTCACATCCCCCCTCCCCCCCAAAAGGAGAGATATCTATACCAAACGATTGCAGCCCCCCAAACATCTCCAACGCCCAAGTGAGAACTGCTCTCTCCAAAGCAAAAAACACAGCATCCATGGGACCTGATGGAGTCCCCGGCTGTGTGCTCCACGAACTCAACGAGGAATTAAACCCACAGCTAGGACAGCTGTTTAATCATAGTCTTACCTCTGGATACGTACCCAGGGAGTGGCGCACTGCAACTGTGGTCTCACTTCACAAAGGCGGTGCCTCCACCGACCCTGGAAATTACCGGCCCATTAGCTTGACAAGCCTTATCTGCAAAGCCATGGAGAGGATCATAATGGACCTCATAAATAAAGACATAGGGAATTTGCAGACTTTGGATCCAACCCAGTTTGGCTTTGTCAAAGGCAGATCATGCCTTTTAAACTTGGTTGACTTTTTCGAAACAGTCACCAAAGCCATTGATGAGGGAAAGGCAGTCCATACAGCCTACCTCGATCTGGCGAAGGCCTTCGATACAATACCACACTCGGGTATCATTGAAAAACTCATCAGCTTAAATGTTAACCCATACATCACAAGATGGGTTGCAAACTGGCTGAGTGACAGAACCCATAGGGTCAGAGTTGCTGGCGCCATGTCAGACTCAAAGCCTGTCACAAGTGGTGTCCCACAGGCTCAGTCCTGGGCTCACTCTTGTTTGGCATCTACTTTTCCGAAGTACAAGCAAACACAGGAGGGTTATGGCTGACAAAGTTTGCAGATGACTGCAAACTGGGCGACATAGTAGAAAACACATCTGACACAGATATCCTTCAGAAGGGTCTCACAGAAACGGATAACTGGTGCCAGAGCCATGGCCTAAAGTTAAATGCCAAAAAATGCATAGTCATACCCTTCGGGAAAAACAAGGTTACCCTAGCTACCAAATAGGTGGCAATCCACTGAGCACAGAAGAAGTTATCAGGGACCTGGGGACCCAGGTTGATAGTGGTCTGTCATTTGACACCCATGTAGCTAAAGTAGTTAGGAGGACCTTCTACATTGCCCACCTTATCATGAAGGGATTCTCATCTAGATCAAGGGAGGTCATAGTCTCCCTATACTCATCAGACCAATGATTGAGTACAATGCCCCATTCGGAATGTATCTGACCCGACACTTGCAGCAGCTGGAGAGGCCACAAAAGTTCCTCACCAAAAGGATAAAGGGTCTCAAAAATCTGTCCTATGCTGCCCGACTGAAAGAACTCCAGCTCTATTCAGTCGCTTACCGCTTGCTCAGAGGTGACCTTTGCCTAACATACAAGGCCATGTCAAACCCAGATTTGATGAATATGCTTCACCTCAAAAAATCTAGATCCGTCAGAGCCACAAGGGCGGGAGACTTAAACCTCGACACGGCTATTAATAGGACGTGCTGGAGGGATAGATTCATCACCCAAAGACTCCCTATGCTGTGGAACAAAATCCCGGTATATGTGAGGCAGAGCACCTCGCTGGTCTTGTTCAAGAGAAATCTTGACCAATGGATGGGAGATATACCCCAGGGATTACCTCAGTGTCACTGCTCGACAGAGGCACAGCAAAATAATGGGTATAGTTCCCCATACTAAAGGGGTGGCGTAAGCCACAAAACGAAGGGCTAGGCTTGTAAATGCCCTCGGGCAGATAGCCTAGTATGAACCTATGAACCTATGAACATGCTGTACAATTTCTGCAAGGAAAAGTCCCCTGCCTATCAGATAGGATCATTCTTTCATTGTTTCTGGATTTATAACAGAGTTGCCTTTTTAAGGACCTCTTATTTCTAAAAGAAAAGCTGGGTCTATCGTCTAACAACTCTTTCAAGTCAGGATCCGACAATAAAACATTCCAATTAATATTACAGAACCTTCTGATGTCACTTGAATAAGTTATAGGGAATCTAACTTTAAAATCATGACCTTCCTTGCTTTTAACATCTTCTATAGTATTTGAGAAGAGCGGTTTACATCTCCCATCCCTATTTTCAATGGTATATTTAGAGCTTTCATTTATGTCTTTCTTACTATAACCTCTGTTTAAGAAGTCTTTCTCTAATATAGTCATTGTCTTCACAAAGCCTTCATCTGTATTATGTAAGCGGCTTATTCTCATATATTGTCCTTTCACTACATTTTTGTGTACAAATGTTGGATGCATACTAGTCTTATGTAAGATACTATTTCTCCATGTAGATTTTCTATACGTCCCTGTTGTAAGTTCGTCTAATGCTGTCTTCTTAACCAAAACATCTAGGAACTCAATAGAGTCCCTGGAATGTTGACTAGTGAATCTTAAAAATTCAGTGGTGCTATGTAAGTACTCCACCATCTCTTGCAACTCTTCACTAGTACCATCCCATAACAGGAAGACGTCATCTACAAAACGTATATACCATATAATTTTGCCAGCATATTTATTGCTAGCACTTAATACATGATCTTTTCCCATGCAGCCAATGCTAAGTTGGCGTAGCTGTTAGCACAAGCCGTGCCCATTGCTACACCAACTTTCTGTAGATAAAACTTGTCATTGAATATAAAGACATTATTTTCTAGGACAATATCAAGCAACTCACATATCAAATTAATCTTAGTGCTTTGAAAAACTTGTTTCAAGGTCAGAATATCACGTATTTTCTCAATACCCCATTTATTCGGTATCACTGTGAACAGTGAAGTGACATCCATTGTCACAAACATATAATTTCTATTAATATTCCTGGTCTTATTAGATAACAGTCGCAGAAATGCCTTTGTATCCCTTAGTATAGTCTCACATGATTTTAGGACTATTTGTAAATTTTGTTCAATATAAATTGAGATGGCTTCTGTGGCCCATCCTTTACTGGATACAATAGATCTCATAGGGGGCTGTGTGATGTCTTTGTGAATTTTAGGTAGACCATAAATAATGGGTATAGTTGGATGTTCTATCTGAAAGTAGTCAAACAATTCCTCTGATACATAATTAGTAATCAATAAGTCAAAAATATATACAGATATCATGTCAATTATACCTTGTACTTGTCTCTCATTTAGTTCAACATAAGTACCTGTATCATTCAAAAGTTCCATCATTTTCTTGTAATAAAAAAACCTTATCCATTACTACTACACTGCCCCCTTGTCAGCAGGCCTAATTTCAATGCTGTGAGAATCCTTTAGTTCTGACAGTGCTTCAGTTTCTGATTTATTCAAGTTATAAAATCTAGGTGGAAGATTTTTAGCATGCATCTCTCTAATTTCATGTTCACACACATTAGTGAAAGTTTCAACTGTGGGATGTATCTTGGGTACAAAGGCACTAGGTTGTTTAAACATATTATCAAATACATTTCTTTTAAACATGGTTTTAAGTGTTAGGTTATGAGAAAATAACTTCAGCTCTTTTAATAAATCAGTTAATACTGTTTTCTGTGCTGGAATAAAGTTCAGGCCTCTATTTAACAACGAGGATTGTGCATCAGTTAAAGAAAAGCTAGATATATTAATTACCAAGTTTTTTGTTGGTTCTTGCTCCTGGTGTTCATATATGCAGGAGTCACTCGTTCTCTCTGCTGTAATCGCGTTCTCCCTTCTTTGATTCCTGCTGCTCGACCTGTCCCTTATTGGCAGCGCCTTCTTTAACACAAATGGAAGGATTGAGGTTTGTGTAGCTTCCTTTTGCTCCAAAAAAGCTACTGAATCAGAATTAACACTGGAATCCATCCTTCTGTTAGTGCAAGTCATTTGGAAAGTTTATTTTGCCATTCCACCATTTTCAAATGTGGGAGGTTCTATATATACTCTCTCTGTGCTGACATCACTGTTCTCACAGGGATTCTGATTTAAAGGGGCAGTACTATGCATATTTGAATTTTCAGAAATCTGTACTGTAGTCATTTTTTCTACATTTTCTGTACTCACAGCTGTTCTTCTTGGCCACGAAAATACCTCTTTACATTGAAAGTCATTGAGGTCCCTTTGCAATTTTTTAGTTTTAGTATTCTGCAACCTCTTATAGCCCTGTATACTGTCAGCAAGTTCATCTAATTTACTACCTAGTACCTCTATAGGAAAATTATTATCTTATGCAGAATATAAGGCAAATTAATGTACTGATGTATGCAATTTTAATTAGTCTATGTCATAGTTCTATATGTGTTTTCATTGGTTGAACCATATTTTAAATACCAATGTTTTAACTGTTTTTATGAGTCTGAAGAAGTGATCAGCTGACTTAGATCACGAAAGCGCTTACTCTTGTTTAATAAAGTGGTGTGAAACTGCAAGTGAACCGTTTCCTACCTTGACTGCTACATCTCAGTTAAAACGTTTGGTTTTATAAAGGACACTACTGTGAAGCTGCAAGTGATTTATTTCCTGACGTGGATTATTCCATTTTTATCTTCAGCTGTGGTCTAACCATAGGTCTTTTCATTTTTTTCGCTTGAGGTGTATACCAGGCGTTTATCCAGCTTTTGTTTTCTTTCACGTGTTACAGTGTAGCAAATGCCTAATGTACATGGACAATCATGTACTACCACCACCTAGGAACACAGTTTGTGAGATATGCAGTTAAATTAGGAAGCTATAGTCTGTGCTGTCTCCCTCACAAGCCAGTATATCTGGCACTGAGAAGGATGTCAACACATTGACTACACCTCAAACACCACCTACTCCTACACACCCACATATGCGGAGGACCTCAACAAAAACATACCCAAACAAAAGAGACCTCCAAGGCAAAAACACATGCAATCTCCACAGCCCTCCACACCACATAACACACACAGTCCACACACCTGTGTCTCATAGCCACAAAGCTTAGCCATATACCCAACATATTAGTTATAGGGCAACTCCATTGTGAGAGACACAGATGTGCCTCTCCCCAGGCTGGATAAGGAGAAAGTCACAGGTAGTTGTCTGTCAGGGGCCAGAATCCACCATATCACATACACACTCAAGTCTCTCAACAGCAGGTACTGTTATGACTTTGTCATAGTCCATGTTGGCGTGAATGACTTGAGACATACCTTCCTAGACTATATGAAGACAAACATGATTGAGCTAGCTGAATATTTACCCAGGCAGGTATGTCCCTACCTTAAGCAGCATTCTACTGTCACCCAGAATGATGCCTCAATACAAACAGAAAATGATTGACTTTAACAATTATCTTAGTTTCTGGTGTCATTCCAGGGGGATCCAGTATCTGACAGCCTTGGAAGATATGATTTACAGACCACAATGGTTTGCCAGAGATGGCCTGCATCTGTCTCACCTGGCTTCTGGCAGAGGCTCTTGCCTCCCCCATAGTGCCTTTTTTAGGAAAAGTGATGAGGTTAAAACTACCAACATAAAAAATTAAACAAAACTCAAATTAAAGGTCATGCTGCTAAATGCTAGGGGTCTAAACATGTAGCTGCACTCATTGCAAGCATTCTTAACCCTGGAAAATTCTGACTTCTGCACAGTTACAGAAACCTGGTTCAAAGCTGCAGCAGAGAGCACCCCAGCCTTTATCTGGTTACTCATCCTGTCGTACATTCAGACCCCAAATTGTGAACAGTAAAGCCAAGGGAGGTGGAGTTTCAGTATATATTAGACATAAGACATACACACCTCCAGGTTGGTCAAACAGTATGACGGACAGGAGACACTCCAGGTCCAGTTAACCATTGACAAGACCCCTGTTCAAATCATAGCTAGCTACCAGCCCCTAAATCTGACTCAAGATGCCAAATCTGCCTATCTGGACCTCTTCAAATCTATCAAGTTTCAGCCCTTTACCCTGATCCTGAGTGACTTTGACTACCCAAACATAGATTAAAAGAACTACTCATACCAGAACAAAAAATGCCCAGAGATTCATCGATTTTTGTCAATGCAAACACCTTGGAACAGTCGATACCCCCACAAGAGGTGATAATATCTTTGACTTGGTATTAACAACATGAGTAACCCCTGCACCCTTCCTACAGTGTCATTCTCCCTGGTAAGATCTGACCATAAAGCAGTCACTTTCAAAGTCACCTTCTCCCCCGGCCCCCCTCTATATAGGGATCAAGCACAAAAACTTCTCCAAAGCTGATTACAGCCTCCTGATGGATGGTGTAAACTGCTTCACAGCCCCCTCCCTGTCTGTAGGAACTGGTACCAATACCTAGATGTATGGAATCAGGAATACCTGATAGGACTAAATCATCATCTACAAGGAAGAGTAAACCTGTCAGGTGGACATCTGTAATAAATGAACTCTGTAACAAAAGGAAAAAAATTGCTGTCTGGGACCAAGAAGGAGCGGGTGCCCAATTGGAAGCAATCCCTCTTTAGCCTCAACAAGCAAATAAGAGCACCAGTGAAATCCTCCAAAGCAAACTTTGAGTCCAAATTGGTCACATCTAGTAGAGACAATCATAAGGTCTTCTTCACATATGTCTGCATCCTCAAAGGAAGCACCCAGATATGTTCAGAACTGTTGGTCAAGACACCATATACATATATATATCTATCTATATATATATATCTATCTATATATATATATATATATATATATATATACACACACACACACACACACACACACACACAAATGCTGTATATTTAAGCAAACTTGCTGGCTTACAGATTCAGCGAAAACTTTACCTCTCTGTTCCCTTCCATCAGTAAATTAGGACAGCCCCAGTACCTGCCCTCTTCTCCTTGTATCTGGGGAACAGGTCATCACTGCTCTCTCAAAGGCAAAAAATACAGCCTCCATGGGACACGATAACATCCCAGGCTGCATCCTACATAAACTCAGGCAGGTAGTTGCAGCACCATTAGGCGCCCTATTCATCCAAAGCCTGAGTACTGGTTTTATCCCAGTTGAGTGGAAGACTGCCACTGTCATCCCTTTGCACAAAGATGGAGTGTCCACCGATCTGGGAAATTACAGACCCATCAGCCTAACTAGCCTGATCTGCAAGGCCATGGAATGGATTATCATGGACCTCATTAACAAGGACATTGGCAACCAACAATCATTTGATCCCACACAGTTTGGGTTCCTCAAGGGGAGGTGTAATGTCTGTTAAATTTGGTCAACGACTTTGAGACAGTCACCAATACCATGGATGAGGGGAAGACATCCCCTACCTTAACCTGGACAAAGTCTTCAACACTATTCCCCACTCAGTCTTAATAGATATACTCTCTCAACTAGGCATCAGTTCGTATGCTGACAGATGGGGGTAGGAAACTGACTCACTGATAGAACCCACCTAGTCAATATAGGGGAAGCCACCCCAAACAGTAGATCTGTAATGAGCGGCATACCCTAGGGTTCTGTCTTGCTGGGCCTCTGTTATTTGGGATTTACTTTTCTGAGGTGCAGGCCAAAACCAGTGGGCTATGGCTGACCAGGTTTGCAGATGACTGGAAGCTGGGTGCTGCTGTCAATTCCCCAAGTGATGTGGCCATCCTCTAAGAGGGTCTCACCCAAACAAATGACTAGTGCCAGAAATATGGCCTCAATCTCAATACCAAAGAATGCATCATCGTCCCCTTTGAGGAGAGTGACATCCCCACAAATTATCACATTAAGAACAACATCCTAAACACACAGTCAGTCTTGTGAGATTTGGACACCCAGGTTGATGCCAGCCTGACTTTTAACCACTATGTTGCTTCCATTTTATGGAAAGCCTTCTACATAGCCCACCTCATAAGTAAGGGTATCTCATCCGGGGACAAGGAGGTCAGAACAACCCTGTGTTATTTCCTGTGTTCTCCTTTCCAAGGAGAAGGTTACTGTCGGGTGCCTGTCGGGTGCCAGGATCCGCCACATAACCCACGCACTCAGGTCACTTCACAACAAGTACAGATATGACTCTGTCATTATCCATGTTGGTGTGAATGACCTGAGATGTACCTCCCTGGACTACATGAAAAGAGAAATGGAAGAGCTCTCCAATCTTGTAACCCAGGCAGGTATGACCCTAGCCCTGAGTAGCATTCTGCTATCGCCCAGAATTATATCACAGTGCAAGGACAAAATGATTGACTTCAACAATTGGCTAAGCTTCTGGTGTCATTCTAAGGGGATCCAGTATCTGTCTGCCTGCGGTGCCATGGTCGACAGACCACGATGCTTTGCCAGAGATGGCCTGCACCTGTCACCCCTGGGATTCCGGATACTGGCTAAGGCTCTTGCCTCCCCTATAGTGCCTTTTTTAGGCAAGGTTCAAATGACAAATTCACCACCATAATAGGAACAGGCTAGCAAAAACTGAGGGTAATGCTACTCTGTGCAAGAAGTCTAAATCTCAAAATGCACTTACTCGAGGCACTCCTTAAAATGGAGAACATCGATATCTGTGCAGTGACTGAGACCTGGTTTGTGGCTCCAGAGAGCACCCCTACACTACCAGGCTATAACTCATACCACACTTTTCGGCCATGTAACCTGGATTTAAACACCAAAGGCGTAGGTGTGTCCATATTCATTAAGGATATCCACGCCTCTAGGCTAGTTGCTCAGCATAATGCATCCAAGGTTATCCATGTGCAACTAACTCTGGGCAAAACTGCAATCCAAATTGTAGCTTGCTACAGATCCCCCACCATGCCTCAGGATTCCCACTCCTCTCTTCTTAATGTACTGGAAAATATTAGGGTTCAACCAAACACCCTAATAATGGGCGACTTCAACTACCCCACCATTAACTGGGAAAACTTGTGTACCACCTCCTTAGCTCAACACTTTCTGGAATTCATAAACTCCAATGCCCTGGATCAGCTTATCCACACCCCTACCAGGGGCAACAGTAACCTAGACCTAGCCATTACCAACTTGAGTGACCGGTGTTCCACACCTGAAGTCAACTCCTCATTGGTCCGATCTGACCATAAGCTAATCACCCTTGATATCCACATCCCGCCCCCACCCCCACCCTCATCCTCATTAAGGAAACCACGGTAAAAAATTTTTCCAAAGCCAACTTCATGCTTCTTAACATAGAAGTGGTGAACTTCATGACACCCATGCAGATGGATGGTAGAGTTACAACTGCTGAATCCTACACAAATGCACTCTATAAGCTCTTACACGAGTGCATGGATCGTGCTATCCCAAACAGAACCAAGATGCTATCCTCAAAAAAAAAAGGAAGCCGATCTGGTGGTCCCCTGCCATAAACAAACTGTACAACAGAAGAAAGAAACTATTGCAAAAGAGAGTAAAATCCCATGAGTGGAGGAGCTCCCTGGTCAGCTTCAGTAAGAAGCTGAGATCCCTTATAAGATCCTCCAAAGCTAGCAACGAAAACAAAATCACCACTAATTCTAAGGACAACCACAAAGCATTCTATAGCTGTGTCAAGAATCTTGATGGCAACACCCAGATCTGCTCTGATTTGCGGCGGCATGGAAATTACAGAACCAACTGATATTGCCAACATCCTGGCAGATATGTTCAGTGTTAACTTTACCCCCCTCTCACCCCCTAAAGAGCCCATATCTATACAGGAAGAATTCAGAGTACTTGTAATCGCAACTACACAGGTAAAAGCTGCACTCTCTAAAGCCAGAAACACAGCATCCATGGGACAGGACAACATCCCAGGCTGCATTTTACAAGAACTTCAGAACGAACTGGATCCCCACCTAAGCACCATGTTCAATAATAGCCTTGCATCAGGCTTTGTGCCCACTGAATGGCACACAGCAACAGTTATCCCACTCTACAAAGGGGGAGCCACAACTGACCCCAGGAACTATCACCCTATTAGCCTGATGAGCCTGGTCTGCAAAGCCATGGAACGTATCATGGAACTCATAAACAAAGACATTGGTAACCTACAAACTCTGGATCCCACCCAGTATTCGGTATTGTGAAAGGCAGATCATGCTTCCTGAACCTGATCGACTTCTTTGAGGCAGTCACTGAATCCGTAGATGAGGGTAAGATGGTTCACACAGCCTATCTTGACCTCGCCAAGGCTTTCGACACCATCCCCCATTCTGGAATTATAGCTAAACTCACTAAACTAGGTATAAATCCGTACATCACAAGATGGGTTGCCAACTGGCTGACTGACAGAACCCACACTGTAAAAGTTGCAGACTCCAAATCTGACCTCAAACCAGTGACAAGTGGAGTACCACAGGGTTCAGTCCTGGGAATCTCCTGTTTGGTATCTACTTCTCTGAAGTACAGGCTAACACAGAAGGCCTCTGGCTAACGAAGTTCGCAGATGACTGCAAACTAGGAGCCATAGTTAAGTCCCCAAATGATGTGGACATCCTACAGAAGGGCCTCGCTGAGACAGATGCCTGGTGTCAGAGCCATGGCCTCAAGCTCAATGCCAAAAAGTGCATCGTCATTACCTTTGGTAAAAACTCTGTACCCATGAACTACCACATTGGCAGCAATCTACTTAACACCGAATGTGTGATAAGAGACCTTGGGACCCAGGTGGACAGTAATCTCTCCTTTGATAGTCACATCGCCACAGTAGTCAGGAAGTCCTTCTGTGTGGCACACTAAATCATAAAAGGGTTCTCATCCAGGAAAAAAGAGGTCATTGTTCCCCTCTACTCGACACTCATTAGACCCATTATAGAGTACAACGCCCCTTTTAGAATGTACCTCACAAGACATCTGCAGCAGCTGGAAAGGCCACAGAAGTACCTCACAAAGAGGATTACTGGCCTCAAACAAACACCCTACACTGACCATCTCAAAAACCTCCAGCTTTACTCCGTAGCATATCGCCTACTCCGAGGAGATCTCTGCCTAACATATAAAGCTATGTCAAACCCAGAGCTGTTGGACATGCTACACCTAAAGAAATCACAATCCCTCCGAGCTGTACGCTATCGGGACCTAAATCTTGTCACCACAATAAACAGGATATGCTGGAGGGATAAATTCCTGTCCCAGAGACTTCCCATACTAAGGAACAGGCTACCTATCTATGTCAAGCAAAGTTCTTCATTAGCACTCTTCAAGAAAAATCTTGATGAATGGATGGGAAATAGGAAATACACTCCAGGGATCACTTCTATGTCTCTGCTCGATAGTGGCACAGGATTGGGTGACAAGCCAGGGAACCTTGTTGGCTAGGCTTACGTAGGCCCTTGGGCTGATAGCCTAGTACCTAACTATGAACCTGTAAGGCCAACTATTGAGTACAACACCCCTTTCTGCATGTACCTCCCAAAACACATGCAGCAGCTGGAGAGACCACAGAGATTCCTCACCAGGAAATTCCAGGGCCTCAAACATCTATCATACACGTGCTAAAAGTCGTATCCCTTTTATCAGTTTCATACAGAGTCCTGAGATGTGACCTCTGTCTAGTGTAGAAGGTAATCTCAGAACCCGCCTTGATGGAACTGCTACATATGTGCAAGTCAAGCTCCACTCAAGTAACCCGCATGTGTGGCCTCAACCTGGTCTGTGACATCAATAGGACTTGGCGGGAAAGATTTGTGTCCTAGAGACTCCCCCATCTGTAGAATAGACTCCCTCTCCATGTCAAGCAGAGGACCTCTGTACCCCTTTTTAAGAGCAACCTGGATAACTGGATGGGAAACAGAAAATACACCCCTGGAATTCCACCTGTGTCCCTTGCTATTTCCAGCAAAAGCCTGGGGAGAAATGCTCCAGACACATGTCTGTGAAATGTGGGAGGATACCCGTGCGAACATAGGGATGGCATGCAGACTTCGCTCAGTAGGCACCCCAGCCAAGAAGCGAAATGGAGAAGTTCTTGCTGTGAGGTGACAGCGTTAACTGCTGCACCACTGTGCTGCCCAACATTTCTTAACAGGTATTTCAGAGTAAAATTAGGCCCATCCCTATTGCCATCTGTACCCCTTACCAGAGGAGTGTTCGAGAGATGCGTACTAACCCCTATTTTGTTTTCAATCTTCATTAACAAACTGACATCTGATCTTCCTAACCATTCTATTACTCCATATGCAGATGACATGGTTATTCTTCGATCTAGTCCCTCACAGTCAAGTGTTCAAACCCCGTCTGATCTCCACTCCCTAAATATTTAGCTAAACAACCATGAGCTACACCTAATCCCCTCCAAAACAAAAAGTATGAGATTTGGAATCTCACAAAAGCTGAAAAAGACTTCTAGCCCAGTAAAAACAGCCACATTCTTTAAATACATGGATTTATGGCTAGACCAGTCACTTAGCTTCCAAACCCACACAAAATGCCAGCAAAAAGATCAGTTATCTTTTTATTCTGGTCTTGTAAAACTTCACCCTTTCTCTCCAAACCAGCTAGAGCTGCAAGTGGAAAAGGAGCCTTCCTTGATCAGTTTGAATATGGGCTCCCCCATCCTAGCCACCTCCTGTAACATAAAGTTATCCACTCTACAAAACCATTGAAAGCAAAATCTGATGATTCATTTCCATTTCCTCCTCTCAGGTACATCACTGTATCACCCTGTCCAAGGCCAAATGACTACCTGTCTCCTAGAGAGTTGAGCTACTCTTAGGATCTCTTGTTTTGAAACTGCTTCAGCCAGGTGTTTTTCCAACTCCTGCAACCAAACTCCATAGTAAAACCAACCCCCTACATCATCCACAACCTCTCCCAATTAACCCCCTCACTCCAGACACCCCAAACTAAATTGCACTGTATTGACCATTCCTTTTCCGTTCTTGCACCCAACCTATGGCCAATCCCTCCCCTTCACCTAAAAGCAGTATCCTCTTTCCCCACATTCAGAACTCAACTCAAAAGAGACCTTCATCAAAAATCTGACTGCAAGGTTTTCCATTTGACACAACCTATCTCCGTCTTAACCTGCATCACTTCTGCTTTGATCCTCTGTTCTCATTTGCTGCTTCCCTGTCATATTTACTGCTAAAATTAGTTCACATTTGATTTTCTATTATGCTGATTTTATTTGCATATTGTATAAATTGTCTGTAGGATTATCTATCTTCTATAATTACTCTGTGTTTGTGAATTTGTTCTGTTTTCTTTTCTTAGTGACTCTCTTCACCCAGACTGTGCCAGCAAATGCCTTATAGTGATCAGTGTACTACCTGGGTAAACAAAACCAAAATAAATAAAAGTATTTTGTGGAGCTTCATTATAGGAGGTTTAAGGTATTACACTGTGAAAAATCTGTCTTGGCTTGTTTTTTATTGCAGTTCATGTAGAAACTAATACTTAATAAGCACAAAGTTGCTGGCTGAACCTTCTTAAAACCAGGAAAAATGAACTACAGTAGTCAGTCTCAGCTGAGACTTCAAAGTAATCCAACGCTTAACTCTTTTTTTAGAAATTTATACTTTATTACTAATAAAAATATATTAAATAGATGAGAGCTTCATCTAAATCCAGTTTGTATGACATGCATTATTTATATATGTATTAACACACAGTTGATTGTGAATTTACTCAAAAGTTGGTTCATAAACATACATCTGTTTAATATTTTCACCTTAACATTTTAGTACTGGTTGTATCCCTTTCTGATTCATAGACCGCCCTACCACAGTGATTGTACATTGGCTGAAGTATTGGTGCTGTCTGTTGTCATACCCTCCCACTTCCAGTTTACAGCCAGTGTTAACAAGGGATTCTGGGGGAGTGGCATCTGATAATGAGTCGTGCACTGCTCCAAAAATGCCTGCAGTAAGTGATTCACACAGCTGAGTGATTCTTAGAACTGCTCGGCTCCATGAATCAAGCCTGCAGGCCAAGTTAATTCATATTGTTAAAAGTCCATTTTCTCATATTACATTCAGTGGGAGAGACTGCATTAGAGGTAAGTGTTATGGAGTTTAGTGGAAAGGTAGAGTGAGGGGTGGGTGCATGTGTGTGTTTTTATGTGTTTGGGTGTTGCAGAAGTATGAGTGGTGATAGGTGTGTATGCGCACACGAGCATGTGAGGTAGTGAGTAATACGGTATGTTTGTCTGCCTGGGTGGTGATAGTCAGTAGAGGAGGTAGTTGGGCGATAGGCATACTAAGGCTCTGTGTGTGTGTGTGTGTGTGTGTGTGTGTGTGTGTGTGTGTGTGTGTGTGTGTGTGTGTGTGTGTGTGTCTGTCTGTCTGTCTGTCTATCTGTCTGTGAGTTTGAACCCTAAAATATCTAATGAAAGAACACTAGTACCAGAGACTGCTAAATATTACTCTAAAGTCATGATAAAAATTAGTAGAACATTTTTTTCTTCAAAGAGTGTATTTTGAACAATAAGAAGTATGAAACACTAATGTCTTACCTTTGTAACTGACAGTAATGATCTTGAGTAGGAACACGGCAGTTATATCAGGTGCAGTCATAGATGTTCTGTAACATCAGGGGCAGTTGAGAAGTAAAAGGATGCATCATTGTGTGTGTGTGTGTGTGTGTGTGTGTGTGTGTGTGTGTGTGTGTGTGTGTGTCTGTCTGTCTGTCTGTCTGTCTATCTGTCTGTGAGTTTGAACCCTAAAATATCTAATGAAAGAACACTAGTACCAGAGACTGCTAAATATTACTCTAAGTCATGATAAAAATTAGTAGAACATTTTTTTCTTCAAAGAGTGTATTTTAAACAATAAGAAGTATGAAACACTAATGTCTTACCTTTGTAACTGACAGTAATGATCTTGAGTAGGAACACGGCAGTTATATCAGGTGCAGTCATAGATGTTCTGTAACATCAGGGGCAGTTGAGAAGTAAAAGGATGCATCATTGTGTGTGTGTGTGTGTGTGTGTGTGTGTGTGTGTGTGTGTGTGTGTGTGTGTGTGTGTGATGGTGTGTATATGTGTGTAGGAGTGAATGACATGGTGCCTGTCCCAGTGTGATACATGGAACATCAGTGGTTATTACCCTAACACCATGCTTCTTGGCACTTGTGGTAATCAGCAGGCGCTGGAAAGACATGGCAAATTAGCTGGTAATGAGGTATTTTCTAATTTTCTCATTACAGCTAATTTTTGCCCCTGATTTTTTTTTTTTTTTTTTGGTGAGTGCTTTTTGCTGCAGTACTTCCACTCGTCCCTGGGTACTTTCTGAATCTTGGCATTAAACTTGAAGCATTTTTTTTTTTTTGCAGGAGGTAAACCTTGTGGACCAATATTTGTACATGCCAACTTTGATATTGCAGTAGTGGAGAAACGATATATATATATAGACACAAATACAATTTTTATAATTATATATATGGTTTACTATCAAAATGTCAAAATTTGAAATGAAATCTGTTTGGAACCTTGAACAGAATGACGAATTGCAAAATATCACTCAAGTGTGATGTCGAATCTACTCAATGACAGCAGATTTGACATTTTTGCCAAACATCAAACGTGATGTCTTTATACGAACGTAGGTAAGTCTACCTCCTACATATTGCCTTCCACTTTTGGAGGGGTGCAAGCCCCCTGCTATCTGTGTATTCCAACTCCGAGATTGCACTACAGTGAGGAAGGGGATGAATGTCCCAATCCGCCCTGTACCACTATCTCTTATCATTCGATCAAGTTCATATCAGCAAATACAGAATGGCATTCGCTGATATGAGTTATCAAGCATGTAACAGTTGACAGCATGGCAGTCCGCCATCTGATGTCCCATCTGCAGAGAATCTGAGTTTGGGATTTTGATAGTAAACATACATATAGTATGACTGGAACAAACTTCTCCACATCAAGCAATGTGATGCACCATCTTCCTTTAAGAAGGAATTAAGCAATTGTATGGGTATTCATAAATTCACCCTTGGCTTGACTATCCTCTAGCCCTGTGAAAAGGGAGGTAGAGTCTATGGGTGGATACTGACAAGGTGTAAATTGCCACATGGCCCAGTTACTGTGTACATTGTATGATTATTTTATTCTGTGCTACACAGTAGTGGATTATTATAATTTATTATAGGAGCGGTTCAGGCAGTTGACAGGGGCCCTTGACTCTAGGGATGGCCCATTGGTCAGTACTATATTGCTGTAACCTGAAGAGTGCTTTACTCTTTTTCTTTTCTTCACTGTTTTAAGTGCTTGCAATCCTGCATTTGCCGCACTGGAGTCATTATGCAGGCAGGAAGTTAGAACATTTAGGTAGGAGTACAGTTATCTTGAATTATCAGCAGTGCATTTATTAGTAAGTGTAAATAAGTTGGTTCAAAGCTTTTGTTCCCATTTCCAAAGCCTTTCAGATCAAGCTAAAAATTAAAATGGCTAGCATGAACCACATCAGATTTGTATGAAATGTATTACAGTATTACAGATAGATTAATAACTTAAGGAAAAGTACTGTACAGCATTAATACGATAGAAAAAGTCACTTGCTTCAGTTTTGTTTGGCTGTCAAGCAGGCAGGTGAAAAGCCATCTCTAAGTCTGAAATACTCACAAAAAGATACCCTGTTCCATCCAAATGTCCTTTATTGAAATAATTCTTCTAAAGGTCTTTGGTCCTCAATGAGCACTGGAAAAACAGTTGAGTTCTGTGTCTGTACTCTACAGATATCTGGAGATAGTAATTTGCAAACCCAGTGTCCTCCTTGCTAAATGTCCACTTAATTAAAGGGTAGAACTTGGATGAGTACCTATCCAGGTTACTTACCTTTTCACCACTGAAAATGGATCTTTTTGCCTTTATGGATAACCAGTCCCTGAATCAGCAAGATTCAGTCAATAATTTCTTTGCCAGAGTATTGCTGTATAGCAGTCCTTTGTGAGGCATCCAAGCAAAGCTCTTTGAGTCTGTTTGTAGTTAATATTAGCTCCACAGCTAGTCTGACTGAATGCCAAAGGTATGGCTGCTCAGGTACCAGATAAGAAAAGCCTGCATGAATGTCTCTGTCAAAGCATGACTGAAGATGAAAGCATGAATGAATATCTGAAGGAAGACTAAATAACTGTCTGCATAAGTTTCTCTGCAGTGTCTGTCTCTTTCAATAAAGGAAGGCAGGCTTTGGAATTTTTGTTTCTGCTGGGCTGTGTAGTGACCCCAGCTTTTGATACATAATTACTTTTCAATATTAGCGTTTGAAGCAACTTCATCTCTCCCAGGTTCATTGTGCTTAGAAAGAGGATAGATGGATGTTTTGGGATAAAAAAAGGAGTATTTGTTGTAATTGCATTAAATTCCTAATGAGATCCTGTGAACATTATTTCCATTTTGGGCCTCTTGACATCTTAATTTCACACAGCAGGATAGTATCCAACTTATATGTGCGTTGATGTCCGGCGTGCATACCTTTTGCTGAAAACAGATACAAGTCCACATATCCAGGAGGATTTGTTCTTTCAGATGGAAAAATAAGTTGTTTGAATGTTTATTTTATTTATTTATTTATTGATGTTTGTTGACCGGGAAAGTCCACTGGGTCGAAAACCCTTTTTCAGTGGGGGCCTGGGGAGAAAAGCTCCATTTACAACATTAAGAAATATTTAACACATATTTACAGAAATGTTCAAGATTTTTACACAACTTTTTTAAAGAATAGAAATACATTTGAGTATAAAGTTTTATACAGTTTTATACAGTTCTGTAGTATATACAATTTTTTAAAGATTAGCATAACATAAAATGGAAAGAGTTGCATATCAAGTAAGTGTTAGTAGTTTACATAGAATATTTTTTGGCACTCCAAGTATGAAGAAAGACTGTGCATACTTCCTTACTAAAAAGGAAAAAATTAAAGATTTTAATGCATGTTATCACAAAGGCAAAAAATGGTCTGATAATGGGATTATGAGGGGGAAATATGCCAAATAAAAAATGAGATCATATTCACAAGAAGATTTTCATGAAATTGATAGGCGTCCTACTAATTTCAGATGTTAAATATAGCTTAAGGTGGTCTATGATTTTGTGCACAGGGACATATTGGTTTGTTGAGGGAGTGATTTTTTAAAGTGAGTTTGAAATTAAAAAAAAAATCCAATTGTGTGATAGAGGGGGATAGAGTGTTCCATTGATTAGATACAGTGTGTGAGTACACAGCCCTTTTATTGGGTTTGGAAACATTTTGGATGAGTTTGTTAGTGGACCGAAGATTTCGGGTGGGGCTGTAGACTTGTAAGATAGATTGGAGAGGAGGGCAGTTTTCTGTATTGTGTATTAGTTTATGAGCTAGCATTATTTGGGTATAATGAAGGAGGTGGGAGAATTCAAGCCATTTTAATTCCTTAATGTTTTGACACTGGTTAGTTTGGCATGGTAGTCCAGTGCAAATTTTGTTGTTTTATAGTAGCATGATTGTAGTTTGTTGCTTAGGGATGTATGGAGGTTAGTGAAAATGGGGGGACCAGTAGGATCATCAGCATATTGGATAAGTGAACTTTGAAGAGAGGCAGAGTGAAGATCATTTATGAACGCATTAAAAAGCAAGGGTGCCATAATAGACTCCATAGGTCGCCTGTTTGACTGTGTATCCAGATCGATTCTTTTGCCATTTAACTGACTGTTGTCTCTTATTCAGGCAGTTGGAGAACCAGATAAGGGTATGTTGGGAGTGTCCTAGAGTTGCAAGTTAGTGAAATAGTTTAGTATGTGATAATGTATCTAATGCTTTCGACAGGTCTAGCAAAAGTACAGGTTTTAATAGACCAGCGTCCAAAGCCTTGTTCACAGCACCAGTAAAAGATAGTATGGCTGTTAAAGTACTTTGTGAAGGTCGAAAACCATGTTGGGTAGGGGCAAGTAGATTATTTTCACGGAGGTGTGTTAGTAATTGACTTTGTACATTTTTCTGGTAGATAATGGAGAGAGAATGGAACTGGAACAGCAGTTTAAGTTGTTTGTGTTTCCACCTTTGTGCTGTGGGGGTATAATGGACATTTTCTAAATTTGAGAGATTTTGGGCTCTGAGATAGATCTATTAATCAGGGTACTGATAGGGAGAGCTAGTAAGCTCAGTGCTTTGGCACCAAGTTTCAGATTTTCAGAGGGGAGATTGTCAGCAGATAAGGCGCAAGGTCTTTATTTAATAATTTGAGTACTAGCAAGGTGGTCACGGGTTTTAGGGTGAAAGTTGGAAATGGTGGGGTGTTTATATCATTGTGGGATGAGGGATGCATGCTTAAGTCTTTAGCAGTTGAGTTTGAGGTGTTTATTTTATTGTTGGGGGTTTCTTTGATTTTGGGAGGGGGTTCATTGACAAGTTGAGCGATGCTATCTATGACGTGAGAGTTGAAAATATGGGGTCTATATTAGATTAGCAAACGCTTAAACAAGCGAACGCTGATTAATCGACCTTATTTTAGTGAATGTTAAAAATATCGAAGCAACAGAAACTCAAATTTTTTCCTAGGGAAAGAATTTGGTTGTCCGTTTCTGTTGCTTCGGTATTTTCAGTGCTGTGGTGGAAAGTTATGGGTTGGATTCAGGTAAGTGTGCGATTGTGTGGATGTGAGTGTTAGGGTGGGTTAGGTGAGTTAGGGTTAGGGCTCGGGTTAGGTATGTGTGCAATTGTGTGGACATGTGGGTTAGGGTGGGTTTAGCTGAGTTAGGGTTAGGGAGCAGGTGAGGTGAGTGTGCGATAGTGACAGACCTTACGGTTTGGGTTAAGGAAGTGGATAGTTAGTGGTGTGTGCATAGTTTAGTGTAGGGTCACGTGTCAGATTTTAGGTGTATGTGTGTGGATTTCTGTTTGTTTGGTGTGCTTGTGTTGTGTGTATGTGTTTTGGATCAGCGATTTTTTCCCTAGGAAAAAAATCGCTGATCTGACAGAGATTGTAAGCTTTTGCTTACATAAGGTCTATCAATCAGCGTTCGCTGATCTACTATAGACCCAAAATATGGGCTATTTATTGTGGGTCTTTGTCTAGAAAAGGGGATGGGTTTTGTGTTGTCACAGGATTAAAGAGACTTCTGCTTTCAGCTGCTTCTGTTAGGGGTCGCCACAGCGGATCATCTGTTTCCATTTCTTCCTGTCCTCTGCATCTTGCTCTGTCACACCAACCACCTGCATGTCTTCTCTCACCACATCCATAAATCTTATGTTAGGCCTTCCTCTTTTCCTTAACCTGGCAGCTTCATCCTTAGCATCTTTTTCCTAATATACTCTGGATCCCTCCTTAGCACATTTCCAAACCAACGTAATCTTGTCTCTCTAACTTTGTCTCCAAACCTTCCAACCTGGGCTGACCCTCTAATATACTTATTCCTAATCCTGTCCACCCTCATCACACCCAGTGCAAATCTTAACATCTTTAACTCTGCCACGTCCAGCTCTGACTCTTGCCTTTTTGTCAATGCCACTGTCTCCAACCCATATAACATAGCTGGTCTCACTACCCTCTTGTAGACCTTCCCTTTCACTCTTACTGGTACTCGTCTGTCACAAATCACTCCTGACACTCTTCTCCACCCACTCAATCCTGCCTATACTCTCTTCTTCTCCTCTCTTCCACACTCACCATTACTCTGAACTGTTGAACCCAAGTATTTAAACTCATCCATCCTCACCACCTCTACTCCCTGCATCCTCACCATTCCTCTATCCTCCCTCTCATTCACACACGCATATTTTGTCTTAGTCCTGCTGACCTTCATTCCTCTTCTCTCTAGAGCACATGTCCACCTCTCCAGGATCTCCTCCACCTGTTCCATATTCTCACTACAGATCACAATGTCATCTGCAAACATCATAGTCTATGGGGACTCCTGTCTGATCTCATCTTTCAACCTGTCCATCATCATTGCAAATAAGAAAGGGCTCAGAGCTAATCCTTGATGTAATCCCACCTCCACCTTAAACACATCTGTTACTCCCACCGCAGACCTCACCGCTGTCACACTACCCTCATACATATCCTGTACCACTCTTAAATACTTCTCTGATACTCCCGACTTCCTCATATAATACCACAACCCCTCTCTAGGCACCCTGTCATATGCTTTCTCTAAGTCCACAAGGAGACTGATTTCCAGAAATTTTTGGGGTTGTTTCTTGAACTCACTAATTGAGAAGTCGTTTTTCTTAATTTTGACTAATTTATTTGCTTTATTAGGAAGTTGTTTGAAATTTATTTCATTTGCTTGGGTTTTGTTTTAACTCCCTTCTTTCCAGGCTTGGTCTCTTGATCAAAGCATTTGTTTAGTTGGTTTGGTAAGCCAGAGAGCATGTTTGAGTTTTGTTCCTTTGTATCAGAGTTGGGCTAAGGTATTTAGGGTATTAAGGAAGGTCTTATTAAAGTAGTCTACTGCTTCTCTTAATGGTAGAGATTTCAGTGGGGTCCAATTATGAGTGTTCAGAGCATTGTTGAAGGCTGCTTGGTTAAAATTAGTTAGGTTTCTGGATGCTCTATATGAGTGGGGTTTTGTCACCTTAGTTTGGGTTCTATGTGTAAGGACATGTAGTTGGTCACTGAGAATGTTAGATACAGTACTAGTGTTAGACTATTTTTGTGGATCTAAAACTAGAATCCAGTCTGAGGTGGATTCTGGAAATTGTTTAGTATTCATGTGGGACATGTGACCTGTTGTGTAAACCTATACAGGTTAATAAGTTGACAGGTGAGTCTGAGATAGATTTCGGATTGTTGCTGATGGCCATATCTCCCAGAATGATAGTTTCATTGGCTACATGTTGGGATGTCCATACTAAAAAAACGTTTAGACAGTAGGTATATTTTGGCCTGGGGAATGTATATTACTCCTATGCATACATTTTTATTATTTATTTGTAATAATGCTAATAAAAATTCCATGTTGCTGAAAGTTGGGACAGATTTAGGAAAGGATGTAATGGTTAAAGATTTGAGATAGATTAAAGCTACACTGCCACTTTTTCTTGTAAGTCTTTCTTTCTGAAGGATGTTTTAACCATTTGGAACTATTTCAGTATCTATTATATGTGGTTTTAGCCATGTTTCTGTAACAGCTGATAGGTTCATAGGTTCATACTAGGCTATCTGCCCAAGGGCATTTATAAGCCTAGCCCATAGTTATTTGGCTTTCGCCACCCCTTTAGTTTGAATAAAACTATGCCTATTATTTTGCTGTGCCTCTGTCAAGCAGTGACACTGAAGTAATCCCTGGGGTATATCTACGATCTCCCATCCATTGGTCAAGATTCCTCTTGAACAAGGCCAGCGAGGTGCTCTGCCTCACATGTACTGGGATTTTGTTCCACAGCATAGGGAGTCTCTGGGTGATGAATCTGTCCCTCCAGCACATTCTATTAATAACCGTGTCAAGGTTTAAGTCTCCCGCCCTTGTGGTTCTGAGGGATCTAGATTTTTTGAGGTGAAGCATATTCATCAAATCTGGGTTTGACATGGCCTTATATGTCAGGCACAGGTCACCTCTGAGCAAGCGGTATGAGACTGAATAGAGCTGGAGTTCTTTCAGTCGGGCAGCATAAGACATATTTTGAGACCCTTTATCCTTTTGGTGAGGAACTTTTGGGGCCTTTCCAGCTGCTGCAGGTGTCGGGTCAGATACATTCCGAATGGGGCATTGTACTCAATCATAGGTCTAATGAGTGATGAGTACAGGGGGACGATGACCTCCCTTGATCTAGATGTGAATCCCTTCATGATCAGGTGGGCAATGTAGAAGGTTTTCCTAACTACTTTAGCAACATGAGTGTCAAACGAAAGGCTACTGTCAACCTGGGTCCCCAGATCCCTGATGACGACTTCTGTGCTCAGTGGATTGCCACCTATATGGTAGCTAGGGGTAACCTTGTTTTTCCCGAAGGGTATGACTATGCATTTCTTGGCATTTAACTTTAGGCCATGGCTCTGGCACCAGTTATCCGTTTCTGTGAGGCCCTTCTGAAGGATATCTGTGTCAGATGTGTTTTCGACTATGGCGCCCAGTTTGCAGTCATCTGCAAACTTTGTCAGCAGTAACCCTCCTGCGTTTGCTTGTACTTCAGAAAAGTAGATGCCGAACAAGAGTGGACCCAGGACTGAGCCCTGTGGGACACCACTTGTGACAGGCTTTGAGTCTGACATGGCTCCAGCAACTCTGACCCTGTGGGTTCCATCACTTAGCCAGTTTGCAACCCATCTTGTGATGTATGGGTTTACATTCAAGCTGATGAGTTTTTCGATGATACCTGAGTGGGGTATTGTGTCGAAGGCCTTTGCCAGGTCAAGGTAGGCTGTATGGACTGCCTTTCCCTCATCAATGGCCTTGGTGACTGTCTCGAAAAAGTCAGCCAAGTTTAAAAGGCATAATCTGCCTTTGACAAAGCCAAACTGGGTTGGATCCAAAGTCTGCAAGTTCCCTATGTCTTTATTTATGAGTTCCATTATGATCCTCTCCATGGCTTTGCAGATAAGGCTTGTCAAGCTAATGGGACGGTAATTTCCAGGGTCGGTGGAGGCACCGCCCTTGTGAAGTGGGACCACAGTCGCCATGCGCCACTCCTTGGGTACGTATCCTGAGGTGAGGCTAAGATTAAACAGCTGTCCTAACTGCGGGTTTAATTCCTCATTGAGTTAAATGGAGCACACAGCCGGGGACACCATCCGGTCCCATGAATACTGTGCTTTTTGCTTTGGAGAGAGCAGTTCTCACCTGGGCGTTGGAGATGTTTGGGGGGCTACAATCCTCTGGTATAGATATCTCTCCTTTTGGGGGCGAGGGGGGGAGAAGTTTGCACTGAACCTGTCAGCCAGTATGTTGGCAATGTGTGTAGGTTCAGTAATCTTCACATCATTTTGAACTAATTCTGAGGATATCTGGGAGTTTCCTCCTAGGTTTCTAACATAGCTAAAGAAGGCCTTATGATTGTCTTTTGAGTCCTTGGCGATTTTTCTCTCAAAATTTGCCTTGGATGATTTTATGAGAGCTCTTAGTTTTTTACTTATAATGATCAAAGGTGTCTTACCTTTCAAGGATTTTGCTCTATCTTGTAGTAGCTTCCTCCTTTTGTGGTAGAGCTTGTTTATGGCTGGGGTCCACCAGACTGGACGCTTGCCTTTGGTACAAAGAGTCTTAGTTTTGTTTGGGATTGCCTGATCCATGCAGTCCTGTAGGTGCTGGTAGAAGGCATTTGTAAGTGATTCAGCGGTTTGAGTAATGTTTACCACTGGCTCAGGGGCCTTAAAGGAGACCGCACTAGTTTTTAGAAGTGTGTAGTCGGCTTTTGAGAGGTTTTTCACTGTGGTCTTTTTTATTTCAGGTGGGGGCGGGATGAGGACCTCCAGCGAGATTAGTTTATGATCTGATCTCACCAGTGAGGGGTATACTTCCGGTGTTGAACATTGTGATCCCATGTTCGTGATGATGAGATCAAGTATGTTTTCTCCTCTTGTGGGGATGGTGACTAGTTGTTCCATGGCATTTGAGTTTATGAACTCCAGGAACCTTTGGGCTAGAGTGTTTGGGCTTGAGTAGTGTTCCCAGTCTATATTAGGGTAGTTGAAGTCACCTAGTATGATGGTGTTTGGAGATACATTTATCCCCTCCAATGTTTTCAGGAAGGCCATGTGAGGTTCCTGAGTTTGAGAGGGTGGCCTGTAACATGCTACAAATTGCAGAGCAGTTTTGCCTATGGTTAATTGCACCTGGATGGTCTCCGATGCATCGTGCGTTGCCACCAACCTTGAGGTGTGGGTGTCCTTTATGAATATGGACACCCCCCATCCTTTCTTGGTGTTGTCCGGATTTTGGGGCCAGAACGCATGATATGAGGTGAAACCTGATAGTGCTGGGGTGCTCTCAGGAGCCTTGAACCAGGTTTCTGTCACAGCACAGACATTGATGTTCTCCATACTGAGAAGGGCCTCGAGTGCGTGCATCTTGAGATTGAGACTTCTGGCATTGAGCAGCATTACCCTTAGTTTTTTTCCTTTTTTGTGTTCTAGGGTGGTAGGTTTAGAATTTGAGCCTTGCCTAAAAAGCTACTATATCAGTGGTGTAGTGAGAGAGCCAGGCATATTTTATTACAGATACTCCTTATGTTTTTTATCATAGTAAAGTTTCAAGTATTTCTGGCTATGTTTCAAGAAGGGGAGGAGAAAAGGTTTGTATTTGGGGAGGGTGCATAGTTTGTATTTTGGGAGAGGGAAGGGCCTGGATTTGGGCGAATGTCGCCACTTTGAGATAATAATAGGAGATGTATTAGAGTGGGTACAAATTAATTGGATTTAATAAAGGATTTGGATATAATATTGGGAGTTAGTTTTGTTTGGTATTGATGAGGAGAAGCCTGAATTTATGAGTTGATACTCTACTACAGTTAAATATGGATGATGGGATGTTAGAGAAACTTATTACATTGGATTATGGTGTTATCACCAAGGTAGGATTTTTTGGGGGAAGACAGCATTTCATATAGTAGAATGAGGTGGCATGGGTCAGTATGAGGAGGGAAATACTAAGGGTGGTAGGGAAGAGTGTTAGCCATATGGCATTGGACATTTTCTAGGGTAAAAGTAGAATATGTGATAAGTTAGAAGTATAGTTATTAGGATGTTTGGGGGATTGGTTTTAGCAGGATGCCTTTTAAAGTTTAAGCGTTTGAGGTGTGGGTGTGGTTACAGAGTGGCTGATTGGATGACGAATTTGGAGTGGTCTGGAGGAGCATAAATGTAAGGAAACCGGGGTGGGTGGGAATGGAGGTAGGTAGAGGAGAGGAATGAGCCCGAACAAAGTGAGGATGAATGGAATGGGTTGGACCTTTTAATCATCATGGCAAGAAATATAGGAAAAACAATCTGTAAGTTGCAAGAGAAATACTTTGTCTAGGATGGTAGGCACAGAGAACTGTAAAGCAGTATCTAACTCTAATATTTAGGAATGCTTTTCTTTGTAATGATTGGGAGAGCAAAAACTATTGATTAGAAACAAAGGAACTTTTGCTTTACTCAGGTTTAATTATGTAAAAATCTAACGGAAATCCCAAATACTTCCTCACCTGTGCAGCAAGACTATCCCATGCCTCTTCCTTTCTACTTCCATCCTTGCTCTATGGTGCACCTCTCCTTACTAATATACAATCCTCTCTTAAATCCAAGCTGGACTTACGCTACAATAAAATCGCAAAATTATAACCAGCATCAAACACACAGCCCCCCCCCCCCCCACTTCGTATCAGTCCAACATCTAAACGGGCTAGAACTTGCCCAACATCTAGGATACCTGCAACATACCACAGCTCATAAGCCAATTTATAGGCCTTTTAGCTGTCCTGCCCTCTCCTCTCTGTTCATCATATATCACCCAACTAGACCTCTGCGATCAGTCAGTCAGATGCTCCTTAATGTAGCTAAACCTAATCTTTCCGCAGGTCAAATGCGTTACCCATATGCTTGTACCAAAACTATGGAATGCTTTCCCTCCTTCAGTTAGGTCTACTCCTGAATGCTTTAAGACTTCGCTGAAACAACACTGTCCTCCCATTGGCTATGTACATCTACCAACACTGACTGTAAAAAAAAAACAGTATTCCTAGCCTTCCTACTTTTCCTTCCCATCTCACTTATGGCTCAGACTCCTCATATATACATTCAGTGCTTTCAACAAACTAAGTCCAACATGTGCCACCCAGCCACAACAATCTATTGTATCAGTTACCTACCATGTTTTCTATTCATTCTTGATGCCTGTATAGCAGTAGCTCTAAGGCTAAAGCTTACTTTCACAATCTTTAATCTGCTGCTCTCCATCTTTCCCTGTCTACTGCAAAACTGCAATACTGCGCTGTTCACACATTCAATGGTATTCATTTGTCGTGCATACATAATGCTACTTATACATATGTTAGATTTTATCTATTTTATTGTATTACATGTTCTGTACCATCGCTGCTTAATTTCTATATTTTGATTCTGTACTTTTATCATGTTTGTTTTTGGAGCTTTTCTCCCCAGGCCTCTACTGAAAACGGGCTCAGCCTGGCCCAGTAGACTTCCCGGTAAACAAATGCAAAAAAATAAATATTATAAATTAACTCAGGGGAGAACTATCAATTAAACCAAAAGAGAGAGTCTATGAGCATGGAGAGAAGTGAGTGGATAAGATAAATCAGAAAGATTGTTCAGAAAAGAGCAAGCAACACTAGAAGCAGTATAATACAGTCACAAAGGTATCACACAATTAACAGAGATGAATAGTGCAAGATAATGGTGAACCTGGGAAAGATAGAAAGAGCCTGTTCTGCATCATAAATGTCTTTGATCCTTCAGGAAAAAATACTCCGAATATAGCTGGGTGCCATACCTTAAACTCACACCTGGCTCTTGGCACTGCCTTATTACTTGATAGATTTGCTTTCCTTCTGCCTGGTGTACAGTGAATATTCATTTTTCAGAGATGCTGTGCTGTTTCCAAATTTTTGTACTTTCCCTTTCTACTAGAGTTTTGTCAGGATCAACTGTTTTCTGTTGCTATGATTGCATCATTATTAATGTATGTCTTGGCTGCTTTCTCATAGCCAGGTTTAGGATCATAAGATCGTAGGATGTTACTAAGCTAATGGCCATGAGCCTCTTTCAAGCCTAGCCAAGAATTATGACATATTCCCAAAGTCAGCACCTGTCCAACTCCTCCTCCCCAGGTCAGGCAGGGACACAGGTGAGATCCCAGGGGTAAATTTTCTATTTCTCATCCAGTCATCCAGGTTACGCTTAAACGAGGACAGAGAGGTGCTGTGCTTCACATGAAGAGAGAGTTTATTCCACTGATGGGGAGTCTGTCTCACCAGCAAGTTCTATTAATGTCGCAGGCTAGCTTTAGATCTGTATTATGCATTTCACGTGTGGTGTAACGCGTGTAACACCACATGTGTAACTTATAATACACACGTTACACGTGTGGTGTTGGATTTGCGGATATGCAGCACTTCCAATATAGGGTCCGAGATGGCCCTAAAAGCCAGACAGAGGTCTCCTCTGAGTAGTCTATATGAGACCGAGTAGAGTGAGAGGGACTTCAACCTGTCCACACAGGATAGGTGCTGGAGTCCCTGGATTCTTCTGGTCAGAAGCCTTTGTGGTCCTTCCAGCTGCCGCAAGTGCCTAGTGAGGTACATACCTAAGGGGGCACTGTACTCAATAATTGGCCTGATAAGGGAAGAGTACAGTGAGGTAATGACCTCTTTTTTTCTTAGATGCTATGCCTTTATTTATGAGATGAGCCATGTAGTATGCCTTACGCACCACTGAGGCTACATGTTGGTCAAATGCTAGATTACTATCTGTCATGGTGCCCAGATCCCTTGCTACAAATTCCATTTTTAGGATGTTGTTGATGTGATACTTTGGGGGGGGGGGCTCATTCTTGCCAAAGGGGACTACAATACATTTTTTGGCATTGAATTTGAGGCCATGTTTATGGCACCAGTCGTTTGTTTGGGTGAGGCCCTCCTGGAGAATATTAACATCATTTGGGGTGTTTATGACCGCTCACAGCTTGCTGTCGTCTGCAAAGTTTGTCAGCCATAGACCTTTGGTTTTTGCCTGGACATCAGAAAAATATATTCCAAAGAGCAGAGGCCCCAAGACAGAGCCCTGAGGAGCACCACTAGTTACAGGTCTGCTATTTGAGGTGGAATCCCCTATTTTAACTGTGTGGGTTCTGTCAGTGAGCCAGTTGGCAACCCATCTAATGACATATGGGTTGACTCCTAGCTGCCTGAGCTTGTCATCTATACCCGAGTGGGAACGGTGTCGAAAGCCTTGGCCCCAGGTCAAGGTATGCCATGTGCACCTCCTTTCCCTCATCTAGGGCCTTGGTTACCATCTTGAAGAAGTCCACCAAATTTATCAGGCATGATCTCCCCTTGACAAAACCGAACTGAGTAGGGTCAAGTGCTTGGAGGCTGCCAATGCCCAGGGGGCAATGAAGTCCATGATTATGTGTTCCATGGCTTTGCATATCAAGCAAGTAAGGCTGATGGGCTGATAGTTACCTACGTCTGTGGGTGCACCACCTTTGTGTAATGGAATGACTGTAGCCATCCTCCATTTGGTAGGTACGTAGCCAGTTTATAAGCTGTGATTGAAAAGGGTGCCTAAAGGTGTTGCGAGTTCTTGCTTGAGGCACTGTAAGATGCAGCCTGGGATATTGTCTGGTCCCAGTGAGGCCATATCTTTTGCCTTTGAAAGGGCATTTAGGATCTGCTCATTGGAGATAGTTGGTGGGGAAATAGATCTACCCAAGAAGCCTGTGTACCATCTATTTGGAAGAAAGCTTATATGATACCCTTACATAAAGGCGGTAATAATTCAGACATCGCAAATTTATGCCATATAGCCATTTTATCTCCTATTTCTAAAATAATGGAAACGTATTCAAATTCAACTCATGGATTACATATCCTAAAACCAACTACTTTCCATGACTCAGCATGGATTCTGCCCAGGCCATAGTACTACAACTGCTCTCCTATCCTTCCTAGATGCTGTTAACCACAGCCGCAGTGATGGTAAACTTGTCTCCGCACTCTTTCTTGATCTCTCTAAAGTTTTCAACACCATCTCACATCCTCTCTTCCTTTCTAAGCTCTCACACCTTGGCTTGTCCACACCTATCCTTAACTGGTTCACCAGTTACCTCACAGACAGACAACAATCCACTAAATGGTTGCACTCTTTCTCTCCTTTTCTCATTACTTCTACCGGAGTTCCCCAAGGATCCATCGTAGGCCCCTCCTGTTCAGTATTTTTATTAATGACTTTCACTCCACTCTCACTCATGCATCTGTAGTTCAATACGCGGATGATTCTACCATTATCTGCTCTGGTAACTCTGAAACCGAACTTCTGACCATCACCCAGAATGCTTTCTCTATTACTGAAACCTGGATGAAAAATAATCACCTGTCCCTCAACCCAAATAAAACAAAACTCTTGCTCTTTACAAAATAAGTACCACCATTAATAAATCTGATTTCATCATTTTCTCTTCCAACAAGACTACCTTAGAGGTAGTTTCCCATACTAAGTTACTTGGCATAACCTTAGATGACAACTTAACCTTTGACCAACACATCCACAACACCATCAAAAACCACACCAAACACTTGGTACCCTCTACTGACATAAACACTTTTTAAACTACTCTACTAGAAAAACACTTGCCCAAACTTTTCTACTACCTTCTCTCCTCTATGGTGCCCCCATTCTGGCAAACATCCAATCGTCATTAAAACATAAAATGGAGAGCTCCTATGACAAAATTGCTAAATTCGTTACTAGAGCAAAATATTCCTCCCACCAGTGTCACTCATTACAATCCTTGAACTGGCTAGAACTCCCACAACACCTAACTTACATACAACTAGCCACAACACACAAATTCATCTATAAATCCTCCAAATGCCGAGCCCTGGCTTCACTTCTGGCTCTCTATCAACCTAACCATTCGCTAAGATCTGAAAATCAATCACTTATCCAAGTTAAGAGACCTAAACTCCCTGTAGGCCAATACCTTTATTCTTTCACTGTAGCTAAACTCTGGAATGCCCTTCCGCTTTCTCTACTGACTATAAATAATGCTCCGTCATTCAAAAAATCACTCTACCAACATCTCTCCTCTCACTGGCTATGCCCTTGCACCATCCCCAATTCTTCAGTCAACTGATTACTAACCTGACTCATCTCACAGATACCCACACTCTTCTTCACTCTCCCTATTGTGCACTCACTCTTAATTAATAATTGGGCGGCACAGTGGTGCAGCGGTTAACGTTGTCACCTCACAGCGAGAGGTTCTCCGGTTCGATTCTCGGCTGGGGTGCCTTCTGTGTGGAGTTTGCATGTTCTCCCTGTGTTCGCGTGGGTTAGCATTTCTCCCCGGGCCTCCGCTGAAAACAGGCTCTGTGGAACCTAGTCGGACTTTCCCGGTCAACAAATGTTAAATAAATAAATAAAAAATAAATAAATAATTACAGCACAGTGTGCCTCACCCTGCCCCACATGGGGTAAGTGCAGATTATCATTATCTGTCTGATCTGTTGAATACCTGCCAAGCACCCGAGTCTTCCACAGAATGTTGCTTATACATTGCCTATGTTACTGTGTCATTTCTGACTCCTATATTATTCTGTTGTATATTGTTAAATGCTGTTATTACTCTTGTATATTGTTAAATGCTGTTATTAACTCTCTAAGTAATCTCTTAATTATGTACATTGTTTTTTTTTTTTTTTGAGATTTTCTCCCCGGTCCTCCACTGAAAATGTTCTCATTTTAGCCCAGTGGACTTTCCTGGTTAACAAAAGCAAATAAATAATAAATAAAAGAGGAGGTCTTGATTTACTGTCGGAGGGGGGGGGAATTGGGTGAAGTTTTCGCTAAACCTGTCTGCAAGTAGTTTAGCTATTTCCTCGGCTTTAGTGTATGTAATGCCATTGACCACAAGTTCTGTAGAGAGCTGTTACTTGGTCTTAAGGTTGCGGACGTAGCTAAAGAAGACCTTATGATTGTCCTTTGTTGAGGAGGCCTGCTTAAACTCGGTCAGCTTTGGAGGATCTCACGAGTGCCCTTATTTTTCTGTTAAGGTTTAGGAGGGTGAGCTTCCAAACCGGTGCTTTCTCCTTCCTGCTCTTGGATAGCAGCTTTTTCCTTTTATTATAAAGTCTGTTAATAGCAGAAGTCCACCAGACAGGTTTGCTTCTTCTTGAGAAGGCAGTTGTGGTTCTGTTTGGTATAGCCGTATCTATGCAGCTGTATAGCTGCTTGTAAAGCACCCTTGTGTAAGTCTGTGCATCAGTGACTGTGACCTCAGTTGAGGTGGGGGAGGTTCAAAGCTGCTAACATCTGCCCATAGGCAGTTACAAAAATATTTTTTGTCTGATAGCAGCTGGAAGGGGTGGAGGGGGTGACACTGACTATGAAGGTGACTGCTCGGTGGTCAAATTTCATTAGGGAAGGTGACACTGTAGGGGTACTACAATGTTTACCCAAGTTTTTCAATACCAGGTCCAAGATATTCTTACCTCTCGTGGGGGTGATTACTAGCTGGTCCAGGAGTTGACAAAGTCCAAAAATTTCTGCGCAGATGATTCTTGGCTAGAGTAATTACTCCAGTCTATGGATGGATAGTTGAAGTCGCCCAGGATCAGAGTGCAAGGCTGAATCTTTATAGATTCAAGTAGGTCCAGTAGGTGGTGTGGGTATCTTGATTCATGGATGGGGGTCTATAGCTGGCTTTGACATTGATGGGTGTCTTGTCTACAGTTACCTGCACCTGGAGTGTCTCCTGTACATTATACTGTTGTTTGATCAGCCTGGAGGGGTGTTTGTTCTTAATATATGTAGATACTCCACCACGTCTAGTTTTTAGGCCCTCTGTTTGAGGTCTGAAAGTGTGGAAGGATGAGTAGCCAGGTATAGCTGGGATGCTCTCAGCTGATTTAAACCAGGTTTCTGTGACACACGCGTCTGTATCTTCCAAGGTTAGATATGCCTCCAGCGAGAGCAGTTTCATGGTGATGCTTTTAGCATTAAGCAGCATGACCTGTAAGTTGTATTTTGATGTGGTGTTTGTGGCATACTCTTGATGTGTCCCTTCAGTTAATAAATTCTGTCACTCATCTTTCTCTAATATAGATGACGGACAGGTGGGGGTCATTCGTTTTTATGTTTTATTACATAAGAACACATCAGGATGAATAGCAGCATTACAAAATATAAACAAACTGATTAACTGACAGACTATACAGACATATATGCTTACATCTCAACAACTTACTACAACATGGCAGTTAGGCTCACAGTATTTATACACTTGTGCAAGCCCCTGGAAAGCTTCTTAAAGGCATACATAAACATTGATCTACATCATCACTCTTAAATGGATTGCCCTGAAATTAAACGACATTAGAATAAAGCATGCAATAATATAGATATTAGACACAAACACAATGTTCATGTCCAAATTGCCGTGCATCTGTAACATGGTCTAGACATACAACCTGATCTAGTAATATAGTAATCAGAACTGGGTTTAGCAACAGGGGACAGTCTTTGGTGAACAACTCTTATCAGGAACTTTGGGATTCATCTCAGGAACAGGGATACTTACTGGAACGTCCTCTGGAGCTAGAACACTGGACATCTCACTCTCAGATAGTCGTTCTCACAGGCTGTGTGCTGTGATATAAGCTCGAACACTGGCATCAAATGTCTCAGATTCTGCCTAAGCTCTGCTCTTTCTGATTCCACAATGTACGATCTCGGCTCAGGGCAAATACTTTTCATGACTCCAGTCCGATCATAACCTTTGCACATTTGCATTCTCATGGTCTCTCCTTCACGTAATGGATTGACTGGTTTGCTGGTCTTATAAGACTTCTGGGAAAACGCATCAGCAGATTGGCTTTCACTGATCTGTTGTTCTTGACACATGGAACCAATAATTTGCTACTAATTGGTAATGTGATTCTGGTTTGTCTTGACAGAGGTCTCTCTGCAGGTGAACCAAGATGTTTATCACAAGGAATATTTCTGAGATTCAAGAAAACATCACTATTGTTTCGTTTCGACTTCACTAGTAATTGTTTTGCACTTAGAACTGCACGGTTTGCCAAACCATTTGACTGTGGATACTCAGGGCTACTCGTAATATGATTAAAGTCCCACTCTTTGGCAAATCATTTGAATTGCTGGCTTGTAAACTGTGTACCATTGTCAGAAATAACTGTGTGCAGACTACCAGGGACTGCAAAATGACGCTTCATCTTAGTAATGACAGAACTGGATGCTAAATTAGGAAGTGGGTCAATCTCAAACCAGTTTGATAAGAGTCTGCTAACACCAAGTAATGCTAAGCATCCGATTTGAAAATGTCGGTGGCTGCTGTCAACCAAGGTAGTTCAGGAATCTGGTTTAGCTGAAGTTTTTCTTTCTGTTACTGCGTGTTAATACTGTTACATACAGAACAAGATGATGGCACTCTGTCAGTGTCTTGTGAATTACAAGGCCAAAATACTAGTCCTCTCGCCCTTCTTTTGGTAGAGTCTGCTCCTGGGTGGCCATGATGGAAAATAGTAATATACTCGTGTTGCAAGGACTTTGGAACCATAATTTTCAGACCTTTCATGATGATACGATTGTTAAACAAAATCTCATCTTTGTAAGGAAAATAAGGTTGCACTTCTTGAGGTAAACTAGATTGGTTTGATGGCCATCCTTGCTTGATAAGCTTCTGTAAAACTGGATCTGTGGCTGTATGACTTGTAAGCTCATCATGACGTGTTGAAGAAAAATTGCTCACTTCCATGACTTCACAATCAAGTTGCTCATTCAAATGCTGTTCAGTGGTATTTCTGAGCAATCTGGATAATGTATCAGCAAGATAAAGAAGTTTGCCTTTCTTGTAGACAAGATTGAAATTGTACTTTTGCAATTTCAACATCATGCGTTGCAGTTTGGCAGGAGCTGTATGCATAAGCTTTCTCAAAATAGTAACTAGAGATTGGTAATCTGTTTCGACCTGGATTGGTCTACCATAAATATAATCATGGAACTTTGAACAAGCAAACGTAATTGCCGAGAGTTCTTTATCTGAGCATACTGCATTTCAGTTTGGGTGAGAGTTCTGGATGCATAGGCAGCAGGTTGACTCTCTTGAAGAATGATTGCACCTAGACCAAATTTCGAAGCATCACATGAAGGAGTGACTGGTTTGTTAACATCATAGTATCTGAGAGTTGGTGGACTGTCAGTTCTCTGTTTCAGGACATCAAATGCTCTCTGGTGGTGATCCAACCATGATCAGGTTACATCTTTTCATGTCACCTCTCTGAGTGATGCTGATATTTGGCTCAAGTCTG
This sequence comes from Protopterus annectens, assembly GCF_019279795.1. Lineage (NCBI taxonomy): Eukaryota > Metazoa > Chordata > Ceratodontiformes > Protopteridae > Protopterus > Protopterus annectens. The sequence goes on from NC_056743.1 coordinate 35,543,964, forward strand.
GAATGAACTTCCCTAGGTAGGGCTCGAACATTGTCTGGGGCTGGCATCTCAAGAATAGCTGTTTGCTTGGAAGGGTCTGGTTGTGAGCCTAAACTGGTAAACAAATAACCAATATAAGTGACTTCTCGTACCCTGAATTTGCATTTCTGAGGACTCTGCTTAAGATTCACTTCACGTGCTCTTTCCAGAACTTTGAGGTTTCCATCATGTTCAGCTTCACTATTACATCCTACCACAATATTATCTATTTATAATAGCACACAGATATCCAGAAAAAAATTTGCTCCATTGCATGCTGAAAGACCTCATGGGCAGAATTTATCTAAAATGATATTCTCAAAAATCTGTACCTTCCAAATGGAGTGCTGAAAGTTGTTAGCAATAAAGATTTTCTGTCAAGTAAAATTTGCCAAAATGAACTCTCTGCATCCAAGACAAAAAAAAAACAGTGGCATTTGGCATAAGAGCAGCGACTTCCTCGACTGTACACCTTGGATGATGTATTTTCAGTGTTTTGTTCAAAACTCGTGGATCAGTACATATTCTGATATCTGAGTTTTTTTTTTTTTTTTTATGAGCTACCACTGTGGAGGATACCCATTCAGTCAGTTCATCTGCTAGACAAATCATACCTTGTTGCACCATTTTATCTAGCTCTGCTTTGACTCTGTTCTGCATGTCTACTGGAACTTTCTGGGCTGACATCTGGGTCTAACTTGATGGAGTACACAACTAGAAGCTTGTCTAGTTTCTCTTCAAAGAGATCAGATTACATAGCGAAAATATACTGTCTTTTAAGCTAACATGGTGGAGTTCCTTTTTTAATGAAAGCAGTTCCATTTTTCAAACTGCCTCTGAGCCAAACTGTCTCTGAGCCTTAATAATGACTGTACATGCATTTTGACCACATAAAATGACAAGTCATAGCTTCTACCAGGAGAGTAACATGAAAGCACTACTGAGCCTTCGGTTTGAATTTCTTCACCACCATAAGCAACAAGCTTCACACATTTTGCCAAATCAAATTTCTCACCAGCACACACTCTAGCAAATGTTTCTGCAGGCATAGCATTGCACTTTGAACCTGTATCAACTTTGAGCTGTATGGGTTTTCTATTTATCTGAGCAGTACAGAATACTTCATTCTTTGCCCATAAATCTACTGCATTGACTATTTCACTAAGCACTGACACACCACCAACATAGAAAGTAGGGTCACAGCTTTCTAACTGATCAACTAATTTCTTGAAATGCTGCCTTTTAATAAAATAATGTGTGCCTTTTGATTTACAAAACCTTTTGAAATGATTCCACTTGCTGCACTTGTGGCATTGTTGACCAAAGGCTATGCACTTTTCTCTTTCCGACTCATAATTTTCACCACAATTAAGACACTTAGCAATAAAACTGGGTGGGGGCCCATTCTTTGAGTTTGCTGACTCACTCTTGTGTGCTTCACTGAGACTGTGCAAATTCCGGAATTTACTAGAAAGCTTTGGGGTTTACCAGTGAGTGTTGCAAGGGTTACAGCTGCTGCCATGTGCTTTGGCCTGTTTCTTTTAACCATATGCTGCGTACTATCAACCTTAGCTTTAGAAGTTACTGGAAGTATGCATTTCTCATTTGTAAGTGTATTTGTATGCTTTTCTGTGAGCTCATATATCTGACAAATCTCTATGGCCGTACTCAAAGTTAAATCACTGTCATGCATTTTTTTATATATATATATTTCTCGGAGGTACAGGCCAACATGGAAGGACTGTGGCTGACCAAGTTCGCAGATGACTGCAAACTGGGCTCCATAATAGACTCTCCAGCCGACACAAGCATCCTTCAAAAGAGCCTCATAGAAACAGACAACTGGTGCCAGAGCCATGGCCTCAAGCTAAATGCCAAAAGGTGTATAATCATCCCCTTTGGCAAAAATAAAGTGCCCACAAATTACCACATAGGTGGTAATCCATTAAGTACAGAAGTAGTAATTAGGGACCTGGGGACCCATGTTGATAGCAATCTCTCATTTGACAACCACGTGGCCAAAGTGGTTAGAAAAACATTTTATATAGCCCACCTAATCATGAAGAGATTCACATTTAGATCAGGGGAGGTCATCGTGCCTCTTTACTCATCCCTCATCAGGCCCATAATTGAGTACAATGCCCCTTTTGGGATGTACCTCACCAGACACCTGCAGCAACTGGAAAGACCCCAAAAGTACCTCACCAAGAGGATCAAAGGGCTCAAACAGATGCCATATGCTGCCCGGTTAAAGAAACTCTAGCTCTACTCAGTGGCATACCACCTGCTCAGAGGCGATCTGTACCTGACGTACAAAGCCATGTCCAACCCGGAATTAATGGACATGCTGCACCTCAGAAAATCCAAATCCCATCGAGCTAAGCGCTCGAGAGACTTGAACCTCAGCACTGAAATAAATAGGACATGCTGGAGGGACAGATTCATAACCCAGAGGCTCCCTTCACTCTGGAATAAAATCCCAGTCCGGGTTAGGCAGAGTCCCTCATTGACTCTCTTCAAGAGGAATCTTGATGAGTGGATGGGAGATTGTAGGTTTACCCCAGGTATTACTTCTGTGTCACTGTTAGACAGAGGCACAGTATACTCGAAAAAGGGCATAGCAAAATTAATTTAAAATGGGTGGTGAAAGCCAAACACACTCTGGCTAGGCTTATAAATGCCCTAGGGCAGATAGCCTAGTATGAAACTATGAAGCAAAATCTTTCTCACAGGATCATCTTTAATACCGCACACAAGTATGTCTTTTACTAACTCATCCCTTAAATCACGAAATCTGCACATTTTTGCCTTGTTTCATAAATCAGTTATATATGCTGCAAAAGTTTCACCAGGCTTTTGATCCCTTATGTAAAATAAGTGCCTTTCCATTGTAATATTTGTTTAGGGGGTTCCACATTTTTCTAAATTTACATTTTAAGCACTCGGGGTCTTCCCTTGACTCAGCCGGTACAACTATATGATGGTTTTTTCACCTCTTCTGCAAAATACAGTAGGTGCATACACAAATGAACACTCCCTTTCAATGGCTTCTGACCCAGCTAAATTAAGCAGAGTAAATGCCTTTTTACCAAATCAGCTTTATCAGAAGATGCAGCCTGTATGAAAATGTAGTAGTCTTGCTCAAACACTCTTCAATTCTCTGCAGTATTAGTATCAAACAGAAGTGGTCCTGGTTTTTGAAATCTGTCTGCCATACCAACAGATTATGCCCAGACACACTGGAAATATGGCCCTTGCAGTTATGTACGAACAAGTTGCTGTGTGTGCTTGTAATAACATTCAAATGCACAATAAACTCTTTGAAACACTGTACTTTGTGAAATATGCTTTGAAATGGCTTAATTTTGTGAAATAACTGTAGTGTAATACTGCACAAATATAACAACAATTCATACACCTCAGATATCTCGAATAGCTTTAATTAATACGAAATAGTATGTGCTGAGCGAAAAAATGCGATTGTTTTCTTTATTTCATTCATTTTATCCAATTCTGATTTTATTTGAAACATTTTCCATAATAATTTGATGACATCCCGGGCTGTGTACTACAAGAACTACAAAATGAACTGGCACCTCACCTAAGTGTTATGCTTAATCATAGCCTCACATCAGGCATCATGCCTACTGAGTGGCGCACAGCTACAGTGATCCCACTCCACAAGGGGGATCCATCCTGGATCCCGGGAACTACTGTCCCATCAGTCTAACGAGCCTGATCTGCAAGGGTATGGAACACATTATCATGGAACTTATAAACAAAGAAATTGGCAACCTTCAAACACTGGATCTTACCCAGTTTGAGTTTGTGAAGGGCCAATCTTGTTTCCTGAACCTGATTGACTTCTTCGAATCAGTCTCCAGAGCTGTGGACGAGGGTAAGGCAGTCCACACAGCCTATCTGGATCGCGCCAAGGCTTTCGACACCATCCCCCACTCTAGAATCATAGATAAACTTACTAAGCTGGGCATAAATCCCTACGTCACTCGATGGGTTGTCAACTGGCTTACTGAAAGAACCCAGACTGTAAAAGTAGCCAACTCCAAATCCAGCTCCAGACAAGTGGAGTACCTCAGGGTTCAGTCCTGGGACCACTCTTGTTTGGCATCTACTTCTCTGAAGTACAGGCCAACACTGGTGCCAGAGCCATGGGCTAAAGCTTAATGCCAAGAAATGTATAGTTACCCCCTTTGGGAAAAACCATGTACCCATGAATTACCACATAGGTGGCAGTTCACTAAGCACCGAAAGTGTGATGAGAGACTTAGGGACACAGGTGGACAGTGGTCTCACCTTCGATAATCACATGCACACCTCATCACTAAGGGCTTTTCATCCAGAAAAAAGGAGGTCATTGTCCCACTGTACTCATCCCTCATTAGACCCATTATAGAGTACAACACCTCATTTGGTATGTACTTCCCAAGACATCTGCAGCAGCTGGAAAGGCCACTGAAATGCCTCAGTAAAAGAATCACAAGCCTAAAGTAGATGCCCTATGCTGACCATCTAAAAAAACTCCAGCTATAGTCTGTGGCATATCGTCCACTCAGAGGCGGTCTCTGCTTAACATACAAGGCCATGTCAAACCCTCAGCTGTTGGACATGCTCCACTTAAAGAAATTCCAATCCCTCAGAGCCACATGCTCCAGGAATCTAAACCTTGTCATCACAATGAACAAAACATGCTGGAGGGATAGGTTCCTGACACAGAGACTCCCCATACTCAGGAATAGACTGCCCATACATGTCAAGCAGTGCGCCTCCTTGGCCTTCTTCAAAAGGAACCTTGACGATTGGATGGGAGATAGGAAATTCACCCCAGGGATCACGTCAGTCACCTTACTAGATAGGGGTCCAGGGAAGTAAATATTGTGGGAAGAAATGTCCAGGGAATTGTTATGGCTAGGCCCTAGGGCCGATAGCCTAGTACCAACCTGTGAACCTATTTCTATCAATATGTTGAAGCTTCGGACATTTGTTTAGTTAAAGTATCCTTTAGAGCATTATGTGTGCTTTGTTTTATATTTTCTGAATAAGAAATCATTTGAGCAAGTTTTAATATTTTATTTATTATTTATTTTTCATTTGTTGACAAAAATCCAGGGTGGTACAGCGGTAGCATTGTTGCCTCACAGCAAAAGATTCTCCCGTTCGATTCTTGGCTGGAGTGCGGGGAGTGCCTTCTGTGTGGAGTCTGCATGTCCTTCCCGCAGTTTGGTGGGCATTTGAAAGACATGTGTAATTCCACTGTGGCGACCCCTAACCGGGAAATGCCGAAAGACAACAACAACATTTTACATTTGTTGACTGGGCTAGTCTAACTGGATATATGTCCATTTTCAGTAGAGGCCCGGGGAGAAAAGCTCCACATAAAACAAACAGCACATTAAAAATTCAGTTTCAAAACATTAAACTTCAATTAAAGATACTAGTCATACAAAACATGTGCTACAAGGTAAATAAGCATATGTGACATAAGAAATTAGAACAAAGTAAGAGACCCCCCCCCTTTTTTTTTTCCAATCACTGTGGGAAGGAAGTATCTGAAATTTAACCCAGCCACTGGGGATGCACAAGCCAGTGCATTTCTTCGTGCCTTTCCCAAGCCTGGATAAATGGGGAGGGTTATGTCAGGAAGGGCATCCGGTGTAAAACTTCTGCCAAATTACATATATGGACAACAGTACAGATTTCCATAACGTATCAGTCGAGGCCTGGGTTAACGACCGCCACCAGTACTGTTAGCCAACCGGGTGCTGGCAGAAATTGGTCTATTGTTGGCGGAAGGAGAAGAAAGAGGGGGAAAGCATGCCCGGAAGCAGAAAGAGAGGAGGAAGGTTAGGAGTGTAGTAGTGAGGGTAGGAACTTTGAATGTTGGCAGTATGACTGCTATAGGGAGAGAGCTAGCTGATATGATGGAGAGAAGGAAGATTGATATATTGTGTATGCAAGAGACCAGATGGAAGGGGGAGTAAGGCCAGGTGTATAGGAGGTGGGTACAAATTGTTCTGTCATGGTGTGAATGGGAGGAGAAATGAGGTAGAGGTTATCCTGAAGGAACAGTATACCAAGAGTGTTTTGGAGGTGAAAAAGAGTGTCGGACAGAGTAATATTTATGAAGCTGGAAATTGATGGTGTAATGATTTATTTTTTATTTTTATTTATTTATTATTTGTTAACCGGGAAATTCTGACTGGACCAGGTCCATTTTCAGCAGAGGCCCGGGGAGAAAAGCTCCAACATCAAGTTATACAAATACAGTACATCCAGCATAATACTCAAAACAGGTTACATCATGTATGCTGAGCATAGTAATATAACAAGAAATTAATAAAAACACTTCAGGTAAAAGAAGATATAGAACATGGGTAAAAAGACAATGTCAGTCATACATTGTTAAGAAAAGAAAATATGTCAAGTAAGATTCTACAGTGAAAAGTACCCTTTCAGATGACCAAGCTTACAGGGGATCAGAGCTCCAGCATGTGATCAGAGAGGAATTTGGGGAGTTAATAGTAGTATGGATAGGGTTATGTGATACAAGGGCATAACCAGGTACTAAGAAGGTGGGATTTGAAGGAGTTTTTGAATATGGATATGGAGGGGACAGTGGACACGGATAGGGGAAGAGAGTTCCAATTTCTGGCAACGGTGTGGGAGTAGAGCGTTTTCTCTGCATTATTATTTTGTTCTCTGCATTATTGTTAGCCTTGTGATGGAGAGAAGACATTTTTCACTGGATCTTAGGTACCGATTTATAGTATAGACAGTAAGTAGGTTGGATAATGAGGGATTTTTTTCAGGATATTTGAATATTGTAGGCTGTGCCCAGCTGGTGACAGTTAAGTAGCTGTGGTAACTCAAGCCATTTTAGTTATTTTAGTGCAGCACAGTGATGGGTTCTATAGGTTGAGTTAGTAGCAAACTTGGCTATTTTATTGTAGCATGATTCTAGTTTGTCTAGGTCACATTGTCTGATTTGGGTAAAGATTGCTGCTGCGTATAATAGAGTGTAGAGGAGGTGGCTTTGTGCAAGAGTGACTCTTGTTTTTTATGAGAGAAAGGACTTATGCCTGTATAGGGAGCCTAGTTTTTGTGTACTAGTTTTATGGTATGTGAGATGTGAACATCAAAGTGGAGATTATTGTCTATTTCAGTGCCCAGAAGTTTGGTGTGGTTAGAAGGCGAGATGGTGATGCCGTCCTTAGATGTTATGGTAAAGGAGAGGGTTTTTTTTTTTTTATCTATTAGGGGTAAAGAGTAGCAGTTTTGTCTTTTTGGAATTTAGAATTAGTTGGATACCAGATATCCATTTTTCTACTGAGATAAAGGTATATTGAGTGAGTATATGCAGGGTGGTGGGAGATGAGGCAGAGCAGATCAGAGTTGAATCCTCTGCATATTGTATGAGTGTGGCATGTTGTGTAGAGCATTTGAGGTTATTTGTGAAAATAGAGAACAATAGCGGGCCCAGTATAGAGCCCTGTGGGACTCCTATGGTGGTTGGAAGTTGTGTAGACAGAGTTCCTTTCCACTGGACTGATTGTTGCCTGTCAGACAAGTGGCTTCTGAACCAGGCTATAGTAGAGAAGGTGAAGGATAATGATGTTAGTGAGTTTAGTAGAATGGAGTGGGAGACCATATCAAATGCTTTTGAGAGGTCTAGGAAAATGGCCGATACATATTTGTTATCATTCCTGTGAAGGTTTATATAATTAGTGAAGGATAGAAAGGCTGTGGTAGTGCTGTGATGTGGATGGAAACCGTGTTGTATAGTAGATTGTGTGTGTTAAGAAATGTCATCACTTGCAAGTGGATGCATTTCTCAAGAATTTTGGATAAGGGGCAAAGGATGGCAATAGGTCGGTAGTAGGGAGTTAATGGCATGCCAGAATTTTTGTGGAATATTTGAATATTTCCTTTGAGCGCTAAGAAAATAGTTTTGTTTGTTTATTTTGGATTCAGCCTTGGCCTTGTTTCTAAGCTGTTGATAGTATTGTCTGGAGCTAGGGGTTTTGTCAGTTTTCCAGATTTTCCAGGCTTTATCTCTAGCTTTTAGTAAGGCTCTGGTGTCCCTATTTAGCCAGGGTGCCGAGTTGGCTTTAACTCTGATCTTTCTGCTGGGAGCTAGACTGTTAAGAATATTAGAGAAGGTAGTATTGAAGTAATCTACTGCCTGGTCTAACCCGAGTGTCCGTAGTGGTTCCCAGTTGCAATGGCTTAGGACAGTATTTAGGTATCGTTGGGTAAGGTTACGGTCATCTCGTACAAATTTGTAGACTACTGGTTTGGGGTGATTGGAGTGTTTCTGGAGTAGGAAGGTGGGGAGATGATCACTTCATCTGGGAGACAGCCTGCTGTATAGTTTTGTTTGGGATAGTTGGTAAGTGTCCAGTCCAGTATGGATTCTCTCTTTGTTTTCTCATCTATTCTAGTTGGTTCTTTAATTAGTTGAGAGAACCCATATAGATTGATATGAGTAGAGGGGCTGCTAGAGTTACAGGCTGCCCAGTCAGTGTTAAGGTCTCCTAGTAGGATCGTTTCCTGAGGTAGATTGTCCTTTGTCCAGTGTAGGATGTCCTCTATTATGAGCGAGTTGTTGTCTGGAGGTATGTAGCTGCATATTATATTGATCTTCTTGGTGTTTCTTATGGATAGGACAGAAAGTAGGACTTCAGCATTTTGAAAAGTGAGTGGTGTGGTGTGCAGGAGCTGGAGGTTAAGGATGTTTTTAAAGAGAATGGCTACTCCTCCTCCTTTCCTGTTTGTTCTATCAGATCTAAGTGTATTATACCCTGGGAGGAGAAAGTCTTCATCTTGGATACTGGGTTTAAGCCAGGTTTCTGTAATAGCGAGTATATCAGGGTTGTAGTGGGCTATGAATGCATGTAGGTCTGTTAGCTTGTTGGTAATACTGCTTATGTTGAGATTTAGGATTAGCAGGTCAGTTGTTTGTCTAGCTGAGAGGGGACCTGGATTTGGGTGAATGTCACCAGAGTTTAGCAGAGTTTGTAGGAGTGTCAGTGTGTGTTTTTTAATATTAATTGTTTGTGAGCTTGGTCTATGAGAGTTTTTCTTTGTGTGGTTAGATGGTGTAATTTTTGTTAGTGAGCATACCTCTCAACCATACCGATTTACTCGTTTTTTACCGAGTTTTGGGGTCCATATGAAGAGGTGTCACGATTCCCGAGTGGCACCCCTTCATTTCTGATTTTTTCCCTTTTGTTTTTGAATTTTTTTAAAATTTTCGCGCTGTTGGTGCTGATGTCAGCACCGTCAGGCCGTCCAGCCAGTCGGAATTGAGCTGGAAGAAGCTTTTCCGGCTGGCGGCAAATTATGCAGCTGCAGCAGCTCTAATATGCAAGAACGTTACCCGTGACCCATCCAAAATGCGAGCGGGAAGCAGCAGCTTATGTAAGCTGGGAATGGAGCCTCAAAAAAAAGCAGCTTTACCGGTCCGAATGAGGAGCCACAGAAAGCAGCTTTACCGGTCCGAGTGGGAAGCTTTATGTAAGCCAGGAATGAAGTCGAACAATTTAGCTTCAGAATGCCAGCAGGGAACAAACTTCTTTAAGGTAACATGCCAGCAGGGAACGAACTTCTTTATGTAAGCCGGGAACTGCAGTGTGTGTGTATTAGAGTGATGGATATTGAACAGAAATCAGAAAATAAAATACTTAAATCTGCAAGTTGCGTACACGCAGCATCCATTCTCTTCTACATATGTTGACCATCAGATGGATGGAGACCAGCACTACAAAATCCATTTTCTTTTTGAAGCAGCAACTTCCAAGTAAATGAGCTGCTGTGTGGAATGTGTTGCCCCTGATGGAATTAATCACATACAGTAGCATAGCAGTCAGCAACTTACTCTGCCAAAAGACAAAATAATTGTACAGTGTACTTTCAAAATGCTTAGTGTTGGAAACACTGACAGAATGGGCAAAGATAATAAATCAGTACTCTTAGAGTAATCGTTATGTCTTTCTGACTTAATTATAGATTGGTGGCTAAGTGCTGAAGCAAATTATATGTATGTATGTACTCATTATGGAAAGGGGTTATAACAATATTAATTTTCCTTACAGAATAAAATGCACAAGTAATTTTTTGATCGTAGTAAGGCAGACCAAATAAAAGTGGCTGTTGCTTCTTTGATCTGTCTATACCCTTTTATAATAGCTCTGAATGTTTATCGCTTGCTAAAAGTGATGCTGCAGTTTGTGGTCAGGTCACTGTTAAAGGAATGCAAGATTTGTGCAAGGTTTCTAAGTTCAGAAAAGCATGTGGAAAAAAAACAGGGCTTATAAAAGGCATTAACTGGACATGCAGTAAGTGCAGTTAAATGGGAGCAAAGCTAAAATAATAATTATGCTGTCCATTATAGACCTGTGAAGTCTATGGGATCACATGACAATGCAGAATCATTTAATGACGATGATGGAGAAGAGGTCAGCAGATGTTAAGTCAAAAGGATAATTTTACCTTAATTGCAATGGCTCTTTGCTAAAGCACTACCATTCATTAACAGTTAATCTAGCAAAGACCAAGTAATCCACTTGGTGATCAATAGTGCAGTTTACCTGCTGCAGAGATCCCTTAAATATTGTAGTTATGCAGTGCGTTTTACCAGGATATTTATTTAGCTTTATAATTCTTTATATAAATGTCTGCACTCTGAAGTGCCTATTTCATCTCCGATCAGATGGATTTCTGGCACCGCCCATGATTAATGCCAAACACACAGTCAAAGTAGTGAATGTTACATCTGCAAAAAAAGGGTAAATTAGAAAAAGGATACAACGGAACATTTTTTTCTGTTTTGTTTGGCATTTTTCTGGTCTTCAGTATGTGTTTATTTAGTGCAACCAAGAACAGCTTGGTTACATCAATGCCTGGATAACCTTTCGATTTCCATTAAGCCACAAAAAAGATGACAAGTATGGAGTGGATAGTGAGGTGTGCAAGGGCTGTGAAGCTTCTGTAGCATGACATTGTATGGGCTTTCCAGGAATCCTTTCATTGCAGATTAGCTCAGCGCATTTTCCATCCTGTTACCTTAGTCTGGTTTACATTACTGCTGTATGCACCACATGATCAGGGGTAGAGGTATGTTCTCATGCAGTCAAACAGCACGGTCTGACACTTGTTTGCCCCTACTGCCCCTGCCCCTAGCTACCATATCCAGTAAGTCAAATATATGTGCTTCCACACTCCATTATTTCATGGGAATGGCAGTAGCTAATTGACAGCTTAGTCTTTTGAATATTAGCTGGTATTAATAGCAGTAGGTCACTTTGGACAGACTGATTTTGTGCCAGAAGACCAGCACCAAACCTGATAAATTCTGTGATATAAGTTCTAATACAGTCTTAAGAAAGAGTTAAAAATTCTTGGATAGTACAAGAAAGAAAAAAAAAGACAGTAAATCTCTCTATCCCTTTCTGTCTATAATGAATTGTTTCTTTTAATATATCTGTCATAACACAGGAGTTCTTCACTGAAGGTACGGAGATTTACAGCAAATGCACTGTAGAGTGTGTGTGTGTGTGTGTGTGTATTGTATATTGGTGTTGTTTGCTGTACACATTCATGACTGGATATAAAGTATAATGAGGTTATATTTACCACCTGTCTTACCTGTTTCACCTGATACCATTCTCCAAAGACCTTAGTGCAATTGTGGAGCAGAATTTAAATTTCATATTTGTTGGGCGCTGTTAAAAAAAAATAGAGAAGTTTAACCTTGACAAAGACAACTGTCTTATATCTAGCTAAACATGTTATATACTGTGAATTTGCTAGTCAGTCTGAACAAATATAGCTGTAAGTCTTGTTCAAGAGGAGACACATTAGTCCTTTACACCAGGTACAACAACTTGTATGAAGTTCAGCAGTTCAGTTGTGTATTTGTGCATTAATTCTTGCTTTACCTGCTTAATTTCTTTCATAGTACTTAGTGACTCTATATTTTTATGAATATATAGTTTGTGTGTAGAAGTAGACTGTTATCATGGAAATGTTCTTAATAGGACAGTTTTGTCATTATTGGTGCATGCATTTTGCTTCATTGCCTGCTGGAAAACTGTTCAAACAATAAACTTAAAATGCAAGTGTGTGTGGAAGTAGACTGTTATCATGGAAATGTTCTGACTGTTTGTTATTATAGGTGCATGCATTTTGCTTCATTGCCTACTGGAAAAAATGTTCAAACAAATTTAAAATGCAATTGTGTGTGGAAGTAGATTTTTATGATGGAAATGTTCTGAATAGGGCGGTTTTGTCATTATTGGTTCATGCATTTTTGTTTCCTTGTCTACTGGAAAAATGTTTAAACAATAAGTGTGCTGTACTATACAAGGAATATAATTAAGTCAGGAAGGTGTATCAAAGAATGCATGTATGTTTCTTGTTTTGTGTGCAAGCCAGGGGCCTCTGCTCTGATTTGAAAACAGCCCAAAGGCAATCTTGAGCCACCACTGGCCAGATGCATTTTCTTTGGATGTGGTATGGGTTTCAATGCGGTTTCAATTAATGTGATGTGAGTTTCAAGGGCAGAGAAGTTTTAATGCCAAGTCGATTTTCATTGTGAGACAGTATTGTTTTGTTTAGCTATTGGTGTCTGTGCATTGTGCTATAGAATGTAAAAAAAAGATAAAATCCAAATAATCATTGTAGAAGTAAAGCAGTATGCACACATTCGTGTTTATGGTGAATGGGGTGAAATAGCCAGGTAATGGGACATTGGAATGGTTGCAGAGGGACTCTGGAGTTATATTTTGGTTCTGTTCTTCAGTTTGCATTTGAAAGTTGGTATCCCATAATTCTGTTGGAGTGGGTGGGGTTGTGTAATCATGTATGCAAATTTTATGTTAATCAGCCTACAGATTTTTACATATTTTTCATGGGCCTTGTCCAGATTTTTGATGTTTCCAGGTTGAGAGGTATGTTAGTGAGTAATCTGTAGTTGTAAGATTTATGATTGTAGGGCAGATGTACAAGTCTGAGTGGGTTTGAGAGGGTGCGCTAGTATGAGGTAGTGTGATAGTAGTTGTGCAGTGGTAGGTTTGTTTGTAAGGAAGTTAGGAAGGTTAGCGATAGTAGAGCTAGTGATAGGGATGTGAGTGTGGGTAACATGATACTACTTTGAGAGAGAAGTATAACTAGGATTCCTGGTTGGTTGTGTGTCAGGGTAGAGTTGTGTTGTGAGTGGGATCAGTGTGGGATGTAATTGGATCGGGGGTGGGGGGAAGTAGGATGAGGGGGTTGGGCTAGTTGTTAGGGAATTAGGGGTCTGACTACTGGTCAGGTGATTAGGGGTTAGAATAAAAGTAGACATAGTGGGGGCGGGTGAGAATAGGGGGCAGGGAGGGGAGCGGAGCAAGCCCGAGCACAGTGGGCTATCACTGACTCCAAGTGTTTCTTTAGGCTTTGGTAAGTATGTAGTGTTAGCTTAAATTGTAATATGTTAAACTGAAATTTTAACTGTAATTTAAACTGCATGTTTGCACTAAGTTATAGACTGTTATGGGCACAGAGTATAATTTTCTGACATTCTTAAAAGGATATAGAATTAAAGCTGGGGTTAGTTATAGATAAAACAGGAGAGGAAATGAAATGCTATTTTTATAGATTTGAGTATTTCTCAAAAGAAAATTGACTTTAGTTTGGGGGGGGGGTGGCACTAACTGGAAAGCAATATACAGCTGTTTAATCCTGGTGATGTACTCATCAGTACAGAGGTTTGACTAAGGAACTATATAGCAGAAATGTACTAATACACTCACTAACATTTGTTTAAGTTCATGCAAGTAAGGTATTTTACTGCCTAGACACTTGGAAGTTAAGCACTTACATTAGTATTTAGTCTCTTTAGTTGCAGTCTTAAAGAGAGAGGTGGTGAAGGCTAAGGATAAGGTATATGGAGAATTGTATGAAAGGTTGGACACTAAGGAGGGAGAAAATGACTTATACCGATTGGCTAGACAGAGGGACCAAGCTAGGAAAGATGTGCAGCAGGTAAAGGTGATAAAGGATAGTGAGGGAAATGTACTCACAAGCAAGGAGAGTGTGTTGAGCAGATGGTAAGAGTACTTTGAGGGGCTGATGAATGAAGAGAATGAGAGAGAGAAAAGGTTGGATGATGTGGGGATAGTGAATCAGGAAGTGAAACAGATTGGCAAGAAGGAAGTACAGGCAGCTATGAAGAGGATGAAGAATGGAAAGGCTGTTGGTCCAGATGCTATACCAGTGGATGCATGGAGGTGCTTAGGAGAAATGGCAGTGGAGTTTTTAATCAGGTTGTTTAATGAAATTTTGGCAAGTCAGAGGATGCCTGAGGAGTAGAGAAAGTGTTTTGGTACCTATTTTTAAAAATAAGGGTGATGTGCAGAGCTGTAGTATCTACAGAGGGATAAAACTGATAAGTCACAGTTTGAAGTTATGGGAAAGAGTGGTAGAAGCTAGGTTAAGAAGGGAGGCAATGATTAGTGATCAACAGTATGGTTTCATGCCGGGAAGGAGCACTACAGATGCAATGTTTGCTCAGAGTGTTGATGGAGAAATATAGAGAAGGTCAGAAGGAGTTGTATTGTGTCTTTTTGACTTGGAGAAACCATATGATAGGGTGCCTAGAGAAGAGTGGTATTGTATGAGGAAGTCAGGAGTGGCAGAGAAGTATGTAAGAGTGGTACAGGATATGTATAAGGGTAGTGTAACAGTGGTGAAGTCTGCAGTGGGAGTGACAGATGCGTTTAAGGTGGAGGTGGGATTACATCAAGGATCAGCTCTGAGTCCTTTCTTATTTGCAATGGTGATGGACAGGTTGACAGACGAGATCAGACAGGAGGCTCTATGGACTATGATGTTTGCAGGTGACATTATGTTCTGTAGTGAGAGTAGGGACCAGGTTGAGGAGACTCTGGAGAGGCAGAGATATGCTCTAGAGAGGAGAGGAATGAAGGTCAGCAGGACTAAGACAGACAGAATATGTGTGTGTGAATGAGAGGGAGGGTAGAGGAATGGTGAGGATGCAGGGAGTAGAGTTGGCGATGGTGGAAGAGTTTAAGTACTTGGGATCAACAGTTCAGAGTAATGGTGAGTGTGGAAGAGAGGTGAAGAAGAGAGTACAGGCAGGGTGGAATCGGTGGAGAAGAGTGTCAGGAGTGATTTGTGACAGACTGGTACCAGTAAGAATGAAAGGGAAGGTCTACAAGAGGGTAGTGAGACCAGCTATGTTGTATGGGTTGGAGAAAGTGGCATTGACAAAAGGCAGGAGTCAGAGCTGGAAGTGGCAGAGTTAAAGATGTTAAGATTTGCACTGGGTGTGACAAGGATGGACAGGATTAGGAATCCGTATATTAGAGGGTCATCTGGAGTTGGACAGTTTCAAAACAAAGTCAGAGAGGTGAGATTGTGTTGGTTTGGACATGTGCTGAGGAGGGATGCTGGGTATATTGGGAAAAGGATGCTAAGGATGGAGCTGCCAGGTAAGAGGAAAAGAGAAAGGCCTAAGATAAGGTTTATGGATGTGGTGAGAGAGGACATGCAGGCGGTTGGTGTGACAGAGCAATATGTAGAGGACAGGAAGAAATTGAAATAGATGATCCGCTGTGGCGACCCCTAATGGGAACAGCCAAATGAGAAGAAGTTCTTACCTGTTTTGCAAGTTATACATGCAGTAGGGATGATTCATTCTTCTATATTTCTCTAGTCTTAACTGAGTGCCCCTCGGTCTAGAATCTGGAGAAACTGGATCCCATTCTGGCACCATGTTGCTTGTCTCTCTCTAATGTAGCTGACGAACAGGCAGGATAGTTCGTGTATATGCTTTATTACATAAGAGCACATCAGGATGGATGGCAGCATTACAAAATGTAAACAAACTGACAAACTATACAGATATACATGCTTACATCTCAATAGCTTACTACAAAATGGTAGTCAGGCTTTCACGTGCCTCAGTATTTATACACTTGTGCAAGCCACTGGAAAAGTAGTGTACTCCAAACAGAAAAAGCAAACTGTCACTCTGAATAAGCCAGTGGTTTGTAGCCTGGTGAAAGCGCTTAGTCGTTTGGTATTTCTGTGTTTGTTGGCATATTAAAAGTGGAAGACTATTGATTTTTCTCTGGTGACTGTTTTTTATTTTTTCATTTTTTTGCAAGCCATTGGAAAGTTTCTTAAAGGTATACATACGCATTGATCTACAAATACAAATTCTTGTATAGGTCTCAACCTGCTAAGAGGCCAATGTGGAACACAGACCATTGCAATGTGTGACAAACAGTCAAAAATGGAACACCCTATTTTCGCACTACGTGAAAAACGTGCCATGGCATGTCAACCAAAATATATGTGAATGTGAATGCCACCTTTAAAATACTGTCCTCTATTGTGTGCTGACAGCCCAATGTACTTTCCAGAATTCCATGCAAATAAAAGTAATGTACACTTTGTCTATGTGCCATGCTTCTCTTGGCCTATTGTTTAGAGACATTTGAGAGGTATGCATGTATGATGAAAACCTGAAGTACAAAATAACTGGCATACAAGCCACAGGGTTTATTTGAAATTAAGTTAAGATATGAATCATACCATCCTGAAGCTGTAAAACAAACTTTCCATACCTAAACCCTTTTCAAATGGAATCACAAACTGGGCACAGAGGAAATACAAGCCATTTGGTTGTGAGAATAAAGATTAAACATGGGGGGGGGGCTATAGATGAAGCAGAATGCCAAGATAAAGCAGGAGCAAAAAGAAGGGGTGAGAAGCTGATCCCCATTTACAGGGTCACCCTGCATTAAATCTTTGTGACGTACAAGCAGTGTAATGGAAATGCTGCTGTAGGATTCTCAGAATTTTGTCAGCCCTCATTTTATTGTATTTGTGGTGCACCCCTCTCTCCTGTACCTCTTAAATTACAGAGCTTAGAAACTGGAACAATCCTTTCACAGCAGACTGTTAGAAACAAATAATAATTTGTACTTTTAGTCACGATCACCAGTAAGACTTGTTAACATGCGTTTCCCAGGCCTAGTATCCACATCTTTTATACTCACCCTTGTCGAGGATTTGGTAGTACATTTTAACACCCACGTTTTTTTTACATTTCTTGACCCTAGCCCTAAGTGTGGCTTTGTAATTTGAAATGCTACAGGTAGATGTAAAAGCACAACCTGATTACGCAGTGTCTGCTCAGATATTTGAAGAGGGTGTGTATTCACAAATTAAATGCCAAGATACAGTTACCTGGAACACTCAAAGATTACTCCTTATGACCAAAAAAGCTATACGGGCAAAAGCAACGTGTTCAAAGAAGAAGCCAGACTTACTAAAGTGGGCTTTGATGACACTGCCTTTTCTCACATAGTTCAGTGAGGGGACCTGGGCACTGTACAAGCATCTGAATCAAGAAGGCAGGTTTTGGTTGGCCAGGGCAGGAGAAAAGAACCAAAACACGGCAACTGTACCACGGAGCGAGAGTAAAACCCAACTTTATTAACCTCAAGGTAAAACAAGTTTACTAGTTAAGTACTTTCGTTCTGAATAATTACACAGATGAAAACTCTTAGCCAGTAAACTTGTTTTACCTTTAGTTTAATAAATTATACAGACAAAATCACTTAAGCTGAGCAACGGCTGCACAATTGCTGAACAGTGGGCTTAATCGACCACAAATGTGGAGTGTTCTGCACAATCAGGAGAACCTGGCTGCCCAGAACACCAATCTGGCTGCTAATTTATGCTCACATAAATCAGTACAGTCTGTTATTTTGAGTTTCTGTGGTACAGCAGAAGATCTCATTTTTTTTCTGCGCGAGCTGTCTTCTTACTCTGCTAATTTTTTTGAAACAGCTTTTCTTGAGAAACCTCACGACTTTTGCAGTTCTGTCAGTTAATCTGAAGTACCTAGTTAAAGCTATTTTTTCCAGCCCTTCATTATTTGGATTTATATATTCCTTCAGTTTGTTTTATTTTTATTACCTCTGAGTACATTTGAATCATTTTGTCCTCTAAATTTTTGGAAGTTGTCTATTACACCAAAGTTGAAGCTTAATCTCCTTTTTGCTGATCAAGAGTAGAATCCTTCCCAGCCAGTGTTTTCTCTTCACCTTTTCTGATTGATTTTCTTTCATGCTCTCTAAATTTCTTGTTTCTTGGCATATAGACAATGTTCTTTCTACCAGTAACTGAATTTTACCTATGTAACACTTTCAGTGACACACTTTTTTTTTTTCTTTCTCATTTGTTTTTGCACTGTGGAGCTGAAATTAAGTTGTTGGTCAGTACGCAGCCATCTTGGAAGTTGTATTTTGTTCTTGTTAATATGTGAAGTTTTTCTGCACTGAGTTTTCTGTTAGTATGTCATCACAAGTACTGAGAGAAAAAATGTCATCCGGTGTGATTTTGAGAGCTGTGAGAAAAAAGGGATCTGTGATTCAGTGTGATGTCTGGGTGGCGTGGACGCTGTTTTAACATGCATGGAATATCTAATGCACAGGTCTGTTTGATAATGTTTTTCATTTTCCTTACATCCCCCCCCTTTATAAATATGTATACATGCACATTTGCACTCACATGAACAACTTCTCTTCAGGCCTTCAGTCACTGAGGTTTTCTGCATACTGTATGTCTTCACTTTCAGGCTCTTTGTATATCGTTTAGCTTTTTATTCATTTTTGGATACTCTGGTTGCTTCTTAAGTACTCGTATATCCTGTATTGTGTACATCTTTAATAACTTTTCCTTGTCATTCAATCCCTTAGTGCACCTTTGGGTGACTGAGTATATATACTTCCCAACAAACAACTGTCGGCAACGTGTAACATTCCTCATGAACTATACAAAGTAAACTGTGCTTTTTTGTTTGTACTGAACAAGTGCTGAGACAAAACAGCTTATGCTGACGTGATTAGATACTGTTTTCTAACTGCTTTAATTATTTACATGCATTCTGTCTGAAAAGGACTGCAATTTGTTTTTTTTTGTAAAGTTAACGCAGCATAACATATGCCTTGTTATGAAAAGGCCCCTTTCTAATAAGCACATAATTCTGTTAGCCATCAATTTACCTAAGTTTGAAAAGGCTGTCTTTATTTTTTCTGTACAAGTATTAGGATATCCTGCTTTTAAAAAACTTAATGTAGTCTGGTTGGTGTACTTCTGCTACGACCAAATAAAGCTCTGACATGATAATGTATATTATTTTGTACATAGGTTCATAGGTAGGTACTAGGCTATCTGCCCTAGGGCCTATACAAGCCTAGCCAAAAAGGTACCCTGGCTTTTGCCACCCAAGAAAATGGAGCAATAAACTGACTGTTATGGTACAGTGAGACAGTTTAACTAATAGAACTGTTAGAAAATTATGCATACAGAAGTAATTTAAACCACAACCTATCTAATATTACAGTGCATTTTACAACAGGAAAGTTCTGCCTCTCAGAGAAGTGGACTACAATACAAAAGCTGAAAGTAAAATACAATATCCCACACCAAGTTCAATAGCCACAGTGAAACAAAAATCAGTGCAGCTGATTTTTGTTTAAAACATCAAAGATTATTTCCACAATTTTTCTCACTGTTAAATGGCAAAAGTCATTAAGACTTTTTTTCCCTTTAAAAATAAATTTATTTTATAATCTTGTATTTGCACTTTTATTTTTAAACAAAACCCATCCCACACTTACACCACTTTACACTGGCAGCAACTAAACTGCTGCAAGCTTGTCACATTCAAGATTTTAAGGTGTTGTGGAGTACTACATTTCAATTCTATCCCTGATGACTCAAAAGTGTGGGGGTTAGATCTACCCTTGATGCCTCATTTAAGAGCAGGAAGATGAACATGGAATGGAGTTATCATTAAACAGAATTTTTTAAAAAATGTAACTTTTTTTTTTTAATGATGACATTGCATAAAAATACTTATCCATGTCATGGCTGTGGGCAATTCATAGTTTTACCCACGATAGTGAAGGGGGCTCTATTTTGGTCACTCATGATGCAACCTAATGAGCAGTCATTCTCACCATGGGTAAAATAAGAATTACTCCATTCCTTGCCACAGTGTACTGTTAATTGCACAGAAAAGTGCAGACAGTGCACCAGTAGAATCATTGAATGCACAGATGAACTCAGAATTTTGTCTACTAGTCTTACTAAGGCCATATAACATTCCACGATTATGAATAATTTGAAAACTGTTGCATGCATATACAAGTTGGAACTATAAAAACACAACTTTAATTCCAGTGGTACAGTGCAGAAAACAGCAGTTTTTGGTGGAAAGAGTAAAAGCTCCTCCACCTTCCCTCATCAGGGCTATTTCTATTGTACTCCCTAAATAATTTTTACCCAGAGATGTTAAGTTGTCTATCTCGCCTTCATTCTTGCTGGATGGGTTCGGAGCCGACCTCGGCTCCGACTCGGCCACTCTAAAAGCTCGAGAGTTGGTTCCACCGGCTCGAGGCTCCCCTTATATCCCACAATGCTAGGCGAGAGTTACCTCAGATCTCGTTTGCCGCTACAGCTTCGAGGTTGGTTTTTCTACCGGTTCCTGGTGAGTACTATTTCTTGTTGAAATTAGTCTTTAAAATCCCCTTTTAATTTAACATATTTACTTAGTTTAGTGTAGTTTAGGAAACTTTTTATTCCCTTCCAAAAAATTTCCGTTTTTTTCCCTCAAGAACCTTAGGTTCTTCCCTTGGGCCTATAGGCCTTTCCTTCCCTAGTGGAGTGTGTCTGCATTATTGTTAAAATCCTAGTACTGCTTTTATTATAATTTAATTTAACAGGGTGTAACTAGTGTGTTTGTGTGCGTGTTTGTGTACACCTGTTCAAATAAAAAAATGTCCAAAGAAGCAAAGGTCTCCGGATTCAAGAAGTGTGATGCGTGCTGTCAGAAAATGTCTCTGACAGACGCTCACACTTCTTGTGTCTATTGTCTGGGGCCTTTGCACCTGCAGGACTCCTGTGCTGTGTGCCATGGCTTCAGCCCCAGGGTCCTGCAGGAAAGAAAGAATAAATTGATTCTTAGAGGCTTACTCAAGCCAGAGGATTCCCTGTCTGTTTCAACAGGGAAGCCCTCTAAGGCATCTAGGTCTTTGGCTCCGGTATCTGAGCCGAGACCTAAGGTTTCTCAACCTCTGCCTTCATCGGCTCCGGCTGGAGCCGATAAGTCTCAGTCCACAGTTTCTGTGGCCCCCTCGGCTCCGGCCGGAGCCGAGGTAGTAGAAGTTCCCGTGTCGGCTCCGACCAGACCTTCGGAGCATACAACTAGGAAGAGGTCCAGGTCACCATCTCTTGGCTCCGTTCATTCGGCTCCAGGATCTCCCCTGCTGTCTGAACGGAGCCAAAGATCTCACTCCTCTAGGTCATCGAGGCTGTCGGATCATGACCTTCAGAGGGTAGTGAGTCGACTACTTAAGTCCGAGGCACTGGCCCAGATGCTTCACAGCCCGACTCATCAGTCGATGCCTGCCCCGGTCCATCAACATATTCCTCCTTCGACTCTTTTGAGCTCGGAGCCGGGTCGTGTCGGAACCGAGACTGTGATTGCGTCGGAGCCGATACAATTGTCTTCGGCTCCGTCGGCTCCGCTTTCTTCCTTGGAAGAATCTCGGCGCCGGACTTCCCTCGTCGGCTCCGAGGGGGTGAGTGGCATCGGACCCTTGTCCGACCCCCCTCTCCCTCTCGGTGCTTCGGCGCTGGTGAGTTCGGCTCCGACATCGGCCTCGGAGCCATCACTGTCGGTGCCGAGGGGGGTTCTTAGCTTCTCGGAGCGGGGACCTCTGGCTCTGCCTGACAGGGGTGCATTCGAGGTCATGCGGAGTGTGTTAGAGCCTGGCTCTACTCCACAGTCGGCTCCGTCCGCCCCTCCCTCTATGGTGCCTCAGGCTAAGTCGACTCACTCCCTCATCCCGGACCGCAGAGAGCCAGCTCCTCAGGAGCCCCCTGTGGGGATTTCATCCTCTTCCGAGGCCTCTCCTGATTTGGCAGAAGAGCCCCCTCGGAAGAGGAAGTGTAAGAGGAAACACATTGACTCACCTGAGTCCATCACGTCAGACACAGATTTGGATGATTCTGAGGGTTCCCCCCGTTCCCCTTCTGAAGATGTCTCATTTGCAGACATTCTGGAGATCCTGAAACAGAGGAGAAATTGGCCAGCCCTCAACCCTTCGGAGGACGAATCTGTGTATCTTGAGGCGTTTGGCTCTCGTCCTTCCACCTCCTGGGTGTCCCCCTTCGACCCCCTCATGCAGGTGGTTGCTAAGAAGGCATGGACGGCTCCTGATTCAGTGGACCCCACTCCCAGGAGACCCTCCAAGTTCATAACAGCTCCAGCAGACAAACAATTTTTAACAAAAGGAGTTTCTGTGGATGCTATGGTGGTAGCTGCTGCCACTAAGAAGGAGCTAGCTGATCCTTCAGTACCTGTCCATCCACCTAACAAGGAATCTAGGTCCATGGATAGGTACGGAAGCGGATGTTCTCGTCAGCGACATTTACCATGCGTTAAGCTGAACTACCTGTGCCATTTTACTCGTCTTCAAAGGGACTTGATCAAGGAAGCGAGTGAAATGTTAAAGGACCCTACAGCTGCGGGTTTCCAAGATAAGATGAACACGCAGCTGGCTACCCTTAATTCCATAACCAACTCCTCCATGCGCCTTCTTTCTTACGCGGCTGATGGAGCGAGCAGAGCCGCAGGGACAGGTGTAGCCTTACGTAGGCATGCCTGGATGCGGCTATGCAATTTTGCGGACCCCTTCAAGACGTCTTTCACGAACTCCCCGTTTGATGGATCATCTCTTTGGTCCTCAAGTGAAAGAAACCTTGACTAGGTGCGAGACTGATGGCAAGACCCTTTCTGCCGCCGGAGTCCGTTTTCTACTCCTTCCAGGCCTTACCCCAAAGGCCAGAAAGGTGGAAAGATGTGGTTCCGTAAACAATCTCAAGGGACTTCGCCTGACGCACAGAGTCGTTTTCCCACCAGAGGCAGAGGTGGGAATAACAATGGTAGACGTCGCCCTAGGGGCAGGGGGGGTCCGCAGAACCAGGGCAATCGGGAAGTCTTTCCTGACAAGCCCTTTCAGCATCCCTGAGGTGTTGCCCGACTGCCCATCTTCGGAGGCAGTCGGGGGAAGATTGTCACTGTACCCAGAAGCCTGGCTATCCCTGACTCAAGACAAATGGGTACAGTCCATCATTTCGAAGGCTATTCTATCCCCTTTCTTCGCTTCCAAATCAGTCAAAAACTCCCTTCCAGATGTTCCACCCGCTCAAAGGGATCTAGCAGTTTTGGAAATTTCAAAACTGCTTGCAAAAAGAGCAATTCAGCCAGTTCCAGCAGACCAGCAAGGATCCGGAATCTACTCAAGGTTCTTTTAGTTCCAAAGAAAACAGGGACTGGAGACCAATTTTGGATCTCAGTGTCTTGAACAAATCAATCAAGAAAACAAGATTTCGGATGGTCACGCTGCAATCCATCCTTCCCCTTTTGGGCAAAGGAAACTGGATGTGCTCTATAGACCTTCAGGATGCGTACTATCACATAAAGATGAACAGACGCTCCAGAAGATTCCTCCGCTTCAGGCTGGGAACCAGTCATTTTCAGTTCAGGGCCCTGCCCTTTGGTCTCACCACTGCCCCCGGTGTTTACCAAATGCATGGCAGTGGTAGCTTCTCACCTGAGACGACAAGGATTCCAGGTGTTTCCATATTTGGACGACTGGCTCCTCACAGCTCCCACCAAGCATCTCCTTCTGATGGCCAGAGATTACACTTTTCGCGTTTGTCAAAAACTGGGTATTTCAATAAATTGCGAAAAGTCTGTTTTGTCGCCTTGTCGTACTATTACCTACATAGGCGCAAATCTAGATACAATAAACATGTCTGCAAGGCTAACACATCAGAGAATATCAGACATTCACAAATTGGTATCAATCCTTCTCAACAACAACAGAATCAAAGCCAGGTTAGTTCTAAAGGTGTTGGGAATTATGGCAGCGGCCATACCCCTGCTTCCATTAGCCAGATACCACATGCGGATCCTTCAGTGGATGCTTTTTACTCAATGGTCATACCAGGAACTTCCAATGTCTCACACCATTATGATCACGCAAGCGTGCAAAAGCATCTCATGTGGTGGATGTCTTCCCCAGCTCCTGTCGGAAGACCCTTTGTTCCACCTCCTCCGGTTGCTACTCTGACAACGGATGCCTCCCTGATCGGGTGGGGGGGGCATTATCAGGGCAGGACAGTCCAGGGCACATGGCAACCAAACGAATGCCACTTGCACATAAATGTTCTGGAGATGAGAGCAGTGCTTTTAGCGTTGCAAGCCCTTCAAGACTCTCTTCCCTTGGGAACAATTGCAATCCAGACAGACAATATGTCTGTAGTGTGGTACATCAACAAACAAGGCGGAACCAGATCATACCCCTGTGTCGAGAAGCACTCAGACTGTGGCAATGGGCGATTTCTTCTCAGCGGTTTCTGATAGCAACGCACATCCCCGGGAAGTCCAATCATATTGCGGACAAGTTGAGCAGAGCTATACTCATGCCTCACGAGTGATCTCTGAAAGACTCTGTAGTGAGAGAAATTTTTCTCAAGTGGGGTCAGCCTTGCTGCGATCTTTTTGCTACTCCCCAAAACAGCAAGTGCAGAGAATTTTTCACTCTCTTCCCTTTACCAGGCCAACCCAGCAGAGACGCTCTAGTCCAAGTTTGGCCCCGGGGACTTCTGTATGCATTTCCTCCTTTCCCACTAATCTCTCAAGTGATACAGAAAGCTATCGTTCAGAAGGCCTCATTGATCCTCATTGCTCCTTACTGGCCTCGACAGGTGTGGTTCCCCTTTCTACATCAATTTCTATTGGAGCGACCGTGGCATCTGGACCTAGTTCCAGATCTGTTGATCCATCAGTCGGGTCAGTTACATCGCTCCCTCCCCTCTCTGAACCTCACTGCTTGGTTCCTCCAGTTCCAACCTTAGCCAGGCTTCCTCAATTATCTCACTCTGTTCGAGATATTTTGATAGCTTCCCATAAATCTTCCACTTGGAAGATTTATTTGAGCAAGTGGAAACGCTTCACATATTGGGCTCAAGAAAAGGACATAGATCCTTTCACTGCTTCCATCCAATTAGTCCTTGATTTTCTAGCTGAACTCTTCCATGCAGGTTCATCTCCCTCTACTCTTAAAGTTCAATTGGCAGCTATTTCTAACTTTCATGTGGGTATTTCTGATTCTGCCTTAATGTCCCACAAGCTTTGCAAAGCTTTTTTGAAAGGAGTTTTTCTTCTCAGACCTCCTATAAGAAATCCTCCTTCTCCTTGGGACCTAAATTTAGTTCTTGCTTCTTTGATTCTTCCCCCTTTCGAACCTGCAGTCTCCTGTTCTTTAAAATTGCTATCATGGAAAACTCTTTTTCTGGTAGCTATTACATCAGCTAGAAGAGTTTCAGAGCTTCAAGCACTCAGCTGTCGTCCTCCTTATCTTTTGTTTCATAAGGACAGAGTATCCTTACGAACTAACCCGTCCTTTTTGCCTAAAGTGGTCTCGACATCAAATCTGAATCAAAGCATTGATCTACCAGTCTTTTTTCCAGAATACTCCAATAGGTCTGAACAAAAATTACACTGCCTGGATGTTCACCGTCAATTGAGGTACTACTTGGATAGAACTAAACAGTTCAGAAAATCTGATCAGCTGTTTGTCTCCTATGCGGAGAGCAGAAAGGGACTTTCAGTTTCAAAGGTATCATTATCCAGATGGCTAACATCATTGATTTCTCTTGTATATGAGATTAGACATCAAAAGCTACCTGATAAACCTAAGGCTCATTCCACCAGAGCTTTGGCTACTTCTTTAGCCTTCCAAGACAGACTGCCTATTGATACCATTTGTGCAGCGGCTACTTGGGCTACTCCTCACACTTTCATTTCTCATTATAAGTTGGATTTAGCTTCTAGGCATAGAGCTAGCTTTGGTTCCACTGTTCTCAGGAGTCTGTTCCGTTAGGCCACCCGGGACAAGGTGCTAGGGACGCGGTCCCATCCAGCAAGAATGAAGGCGAGATAGACAACTTAACATATAGAAGTTATGTTCTTACCATAACGTTCCATGTTAGTTGTCTTCTTCTTGCCTTCTTCTTGCGTCCCACCCTCCTTCCCCCTGGCCTGGACAGACCTAGAGGAGTTGTGATTGTGACCTCTCTTTCTACCACCTCTTTTCTTAGACATATGCTATTATGCATATTTCCTGGTTCAGGATGTAGGTCACCCTTCTTTCTTCCTGTTATTAGAGGTGGATTCTTTTTTACAGTTATTCTGTTACTATTATAAGCTGGGGTTAGCTTACAAACGAGATCTGAGGTAACTCTCGCCTAGCATTGTGGGATATAAGGGGAGCCTCGAGCCGGTGGAACCAACTCTCGAGCTTTTAGAGTGGCAGTCGGGCCGAGGTCGGCTCCGAACCCATCCAGCAAGAAGAAGGTGAGAAGAAGACAACTAACATGGAACGTTATGGTAAGAACATAACTTCTATTTATTTTAACTCAGAGGTAACAATAATAATTGCTCAACAATGGGCTCAGAATTTTGATTTTCATAATTTCAGCCTTTGGAAACAAAAATTTTCCAATACTTTAATTCTTATTTCTCTTACACTTTTCTTGCAAACATCCCCAAACATGCTTGAGCATGAGTCAAGTTTTCACAAAACCATATATTTCTGGATTATAAAATAAATAAAACAACTGCTAAAATACTATGCTAATACTGTGCTGTACACATTTCTACGGCTTGAACTATATAAATGTAACAACTAAGCTGCTGGTAATTCTATCATAAGAGACCTGCATTTTCCTCAGGGTTCTGAATTTCACTCTTAAAACATAAAAACTTTAAAAAAATGACATGGTCCTATATGGGCAGTGCTCTTGGACCATTTAACTTATCAGCTCTATTCATACTTCACAGTTTACAAATTGACCTACCTAGGTAGTTTAAATCAACAAAGTCACAGTAGGAAAATGACAAAAGCCATATCTGGTGACATGACACTTCAAAGTTCCCAGTGCATCTATATTATACATAGCATGGCTGTGATACAGAGCTATCTGAAAAGAGTTGTTCCTGTTGCCAAGCAACTCAAACATTAAACAAATTCTGTTTTTGTTTAAAAATACCATAAAATGCAGGCAAACAAGTACACTTTGCATTTGTGTTTTTGTGTTAAATATTTGGTAAAAAAGTTTCTTCTAAAAACAAAAATATGCACTGATTGTTATGGCGAGTATCCTGTAAAAATGTGAAAATAATATGTTGCATTGCAAACAAGGACAATATCAAAGAGAATGTAGAGCACTCTTAATAGCCTTTTCCAGAGCCGTACATGTTAAACTGCTTAAGAAGCTGCTAAAAATGTCAGTATCTGAGATAATAAATCCACAGTGTGTACTAGTATAGGAATGGTGTCAAGGCTTTCAGCATCAGCTAAAATGCAAAACAGTATGCTGTTCATATTTTCTTTTCTTGCTTTTGAAGCAAAATAACTAAAGAAAATGCAGTAAATTAACTGTCAGATCTTTTACATTATACTTTCTAAAAGAACTTAAGTGCCTGAATTAATTTTTTACAAGTTCATTCCATGTTTAAAGAATTTGTTTCATAAAATGGTTACATGAAGTAAGTGAACTTCACTGTAAAACATATGCTTGCCTTACATTGCAGAAAATGTGACACGTTTTTCTATAAGTACATCTGTTGTAAACATACCTCTCAGGTGTACCTCATTACGAGGAACGTAACTCATTTGGGGTCTTAAAAAGTTCATGTTCCTCAAAGTTCCACATTGAAAGATTCTATCACATATTCAGTGTTAGGAATTTTTTTAAGTGAAATCCATTGTAAATAGAAATCAATCATATTAATTCATTAAAAGATCTTCTTTATAAGTAAAATCAGCATATTTTAACCATCCTATGACCTTCCTAGTTGAAGATGTTAGTAAACCATTAGTATGTGTTCCACATTTTGCCCATTTGTTCCACATTATGAGGGCTAGTGTTCCTCATTTTGGACATGGAAGGTTGAGAGCTATGGTTGCAAACAGCATTATGACTGCATATCATATGACCTGACAAAGAGTTGTGATTGTTTCAGTGCATTTGCTCATTTCTTTGCCCTCTTCTTTATACAAAACAGTGAGTTGAAATAGGTATTTACAGTCTGCATCTGTAAAAATCCTGCTTCTAAAAATCCAAAAATGTCAGAGTATTTCATCTGAAAGACTACCTAACCATCTTAAAAAAGTGATGTATATTTACACAGATTCTGAATAATAATATACTTTGTTATATTAATTTATTAAAAATAACAAAAGTAAGGTTTCTCATTTTTATTTTATACAAAACAAAAATAAAGTAAACGTGACAAAATTAGCAAATGTTTATTTTCACAATTTTTCATAAAGTTTACAGAAACATGTAGACAATGAATAATAGTTTTCATTTATAAACATAATAAATTGTAGATACAATAGTATAATGGCTACATGCTAGGTAGCTTACATATTATAATTAACGCACTTCTCCAACATGTTAATGATATTCTGCATAAATTGAAATTAGTTTAATGTTGAAATGCTGTCTTAGTGTAACACAGTATATAAGTTTCAAATTAAAGAAAATGTCCTTCTTGGCACAAGCATAAGGTTTGATATTACATGCAGGCAGAAGAACTTCAGGAAGTGATATAGGAATGGACTGCAAAACTGAAGGCAGACTGTATGAAAGTTAATGTCAACAAGACAGCTGTCATGGCAGCAAATGGGGGAAAGTAAAAGGAGTTGGAAATGAAGTTAGATGGGAACTTAGTGTAACAGATTAATAGCCTCACGTATCTGAGCGGTGAGGTTGAGAAGTGAAGTCTGAATAAGGACTTCAAAGTTAGTGTCAGAAGGGCTGCAGCCAGTTGGCACAGAGTGTAGGGTAGTGTGTGACAGAAGAATGTCAAAAAAGCTGAAAAGTAAAATGTATAAAGCAGTGGTGCGACTAGTTGTATTGTTTGGTACAAAAAACATGCGAGTGAAGGCGGAGCAGTTGAGGAAGCTTAGAGGTGATTGAGTTGAAATGCCTGAGATGAGTGATGTACACTGAGACATACAAAAAAATGAGATCAGAACAGAAGCCAAACTGAATCCAGCTGCACACAAGGGCAAAAAACAGACGACAGTGATTCGTATACATATGCAGGAAAGCAAAAGATGATTTGGTGAAGAATATTTGAGAGAGACTGGAAGAAGGCAAGTGTAAACAAGGGCATCCAGCAAAGAGATGGATGGACTGCATGAGACAAGACATGTATGGCACTCGGGCATAAAAACAAAACTCACTAGTATGGACTGTCATGAGAAAGTTAAGATAAATTATATCTGATAAGCATTAGTGAAAATGTGTTTGTATTTTTATTGAATAAAGATGTCATCTTATTTACATGATTATGTTTCGGGGAGAGATTATTCTGAAGAAGTTCATGTAATTTGAATGAAACCACTCAAAGTTTTAGATCTTGAATTTTCTGGTTCTTTGTTGGATGCTTGGTGAATAAATGGCCCCATTTATGCCTGATGTTTGAGCTGATTTTTTTTTTTTTTTGGACAATCAGGCAGGAAGGCAGGAGAGTGGCACTGAAAAAAGAAATATGGTGACAGTTGACACAGTACTTTGACCCCTTGAAAAAATGGGAAAAGGGGGTCGATGAAGATGACAAGCACTGACGTATACAGACACAAACACGGTAAGACAAAAATCAGTTAAACTGCCCTGTGTAAATATTAATAGTATTTGAATAATTTAACTTGGTTACTATTTTTATACGTGTAATACTGCACAAAAGTACATTTTAACATTTCAAGTATATAATTATATTGATAACTTTCATAAGTTATGAATCTAGAATTCTAAAAAGGTTTGCATATTTGAAATTTTACATGTAAAAACATATTTACTGGGTGTTAGTATTAAAGAAGACACATTCTAAAATAAACTGTTTCTTATATTTCAAATTATAGCTTCATGGTTCATAGGTTGGTACTAGACTATAAGCCCAAGGGCCTATACAAGCCTAGCCATAACAATTCCCAAGATATTTCTTCCCACAGTATTTACTTCCCTGGACCCCTGTCTAGCAGGGCGACTGACTTGAATCCCTGGGGTGAACTTCCTATCTCCCATCCAATCATCAAGGTTCCTTTTGAAGAGGGCCAAGGAGGCGCTCTGCTTGACATGTATGGGCCGTCTATTCCAAAGTACGGGGAGTCTCTGGGTCAGGAACCTATTTCTCCGGCATGTTTTGTTCATTGTGATGACAAGGTTTAGATTCTTGGAGCATGTGGCTCTGAGGGATTGGGATTTCTTTAAGTGGAGCATGTCCAACAGCTCAGGGTTTAACATGGCGTTGTATGTTAAGCAGAGATCGCCTCTGAGTAGACGATATGCCACAGAGTATAGCTGGAGGTTTTTTTAGACTGTCAGCACAGGGCATCTGCTTTAGGCCTGTGGTTCTTTTAGTGAGGTATTTCTACGGCCTTTCCAGCTGTTGCAGATGTCTTGTGAGATACATACCAAACGGGGCATGGACTCTATAATTGGTCTAATGAGGGACGAGTACAGTGGGACAGTGACAACCTTTTTTCTGGATGAAAAGCCCTTGGTATATATATGGTGTTTAATTGCTTTGACTTTTGTTTGTCTAATGTGTAACTGTGAACAAGTCACTTGTGAAGATATACATCGATTGCCCCTAAAAAAGGTGTAGTTGTTTCTATTCAGTTTACCTGCTTAACAAAAAAGATTAAGTACAATGTGCAGATTGCAGTAATGTAAATCAAATGTGCATGGTACTAAACTGCTTTATTTTTCTGAAAGTTGCAATAAAAAACATAATATATTGTGCATAACTTAGGGTTCCATTTATTCACAAAATAGACATTGCTTTTAAAATTTTTTATTGCATGTCCCCTAAAAGCAGAACTGATATTAAAAATATAGTAATCCAAAATTCAGGTGCTGCTGTATTAAGTCCAGCAGACATTTACATTAAACATTAGTATGCTGGGTAAATTACTAATAGACAAAGTAATTAAACCAGTTGCCCTTAATGCAATAAGACAAATTTTAAAGTGTCAACAAAAACAGTAGGCCAAAAAGTATGTATTTCCATACTCCTAAAATAATTAAGTGCAGAGCCTGAACTCTGGACAAAACAAACCAAGTTAGAATTTAGTCTGAGACATGGTGAAACTAAAAGCTACAGATATGCAGTACTGAAGTTTCTAACAAAAAAAATGTTATTCTTAAGTAATATAGTATTAAGGTTTTCAGTATATTAAGTTTTCCATTTTCAGACAGCCCAAGTCAACTTGTTTCAGTTTATGTAATTTATCAAAACAAAACATTTGTCAAAAAGGTTTAAATTCCATTTCTCATAAGTTCTTCAAAACATGCAGCCATTTTGTAATGGAGTTTGCATTTAATGACAGTAAAAGTAAAAAGCAACCAGTTTTTGTCAGGCAACCTTTTATTTTATGTTTACTATACAACTGCGGTGGTGGTGCTGCGATAGCGTTGTCGCCTCATAGCAAGACGTTGTCCCGTTCGATTCTCAGCTAGAGCATCTTCTGTGTGGAGGCATACGTGAATGGGGCGTGCCTTCATTGAAGGTTGTGCGTCAGGGCTGGTAACCTGGTACGTAAAAATTCACTACCAATCATTAGTGGACCGGAGTTCTGCTGTGGCGACCTCTAACCGGGAAAAGCCGAAAGACACAAACAAATATAAGGAGATACACTAAAATATACCTTGCTAAAATGTCAGCACATAAAGACCTATTTAGAAATATTTCGGAAATTTTATGAAAGTTTGTATAAAGCAGAGAAATGTGGAAATCAAGAAAAGGTACAAATGGAAATGTTTATGGAAGAATTAAGTACGCCAAGGTTAGAGGTAGGTGAGGCCAATTACTAACAGGCTAGGAAGAGATGAGATAAGAATAGCTGTGTATAACCAATCTACGGGAAAGTCCTCAGGAATACATGGTATTCCTGTGGAAATTTGGAATTTAGGAGAGAAAAAAATCTGATAAAGATCTGGAAGGTTTTGTTTAGCAGTATTTTAAGAGGAGAAGTACCAGCATCCTGGAAGAAGGCGGTAGTACTGGTAATACCTAAAGTGAGTAAAGATCCGTCTGATCCAGCTTCATTCAGGCCCATTTCAATACTGAACCATGATTATAAAGTGTTTATATACAATGGGTAAAAGAATGACAGAAGCGATACAAACATTGATAGATACGGATCAGTGTAATTTTGTGGAGGGAAGGCAAACATTTGACAATATTAACAGAACACTGATGGTACAGAAGGAAGCGGAATGTAACAAAATACTACTTTTCTTGGTGGGTCTTGATGCAGAGAAAACATTTGACAGAGTAGACTGGGACTTCATGAGATACTGCGGTGGTGGTGCTGCGGTAGCGTTGTCGCCTCACAGTAAGATGTTGTTCTGTTCGATTCTTAGCTAGAGCGTCTTCTGTGTGGAGACATGCATGAATGGGCGTACCTTCGTTGGAGATTGTGTGTCAAGGCCGGCGACTCGGCACGTAAAAATCTACTGCCAATCATTAGCGGACCGGAGTTCCGCTGTGTGCGACCCCTAACCAGGAAAAGCCGAAAGACACAACAACAACAACTGGGACTTCATGAGCAGGGCAATGGAAGCATTTGCTTTCCCTGATACAAGTATAAGGTTGATTAGAAGAATATATGAGGGAGTGGAGGTGCAAATTAAAATGGGTGGAGTCCCCTCCGATACTTTTTGCTTGAGTAGAGGAACCAGGTAGGGTTGTCCACTTTCCCCTTTGTTGTTTGCATTATATTTAAAACCATTGGCAAAGAAAATAAGGGATTCAGAAATTCAAGGATATAATTGGTATGATAGTCAGGAAAAGCTGTATTATTTTACACATCACAAAACCAGAAAGGGACATTACAGTTTTGTGGAACATTTTAATACAGTTTCAGATCTCCTCAGGATACAAACTTAATGAAGATAAGACAAAGCCAATTATTTACCCACACACAAATTGGTCCAACAACATCAGTTTTTATGGGGACATGATAAAATGAAGTTTTTGGGAGTATGGATTAGAAATGACTCTGTTGTGGCAGTTAATGATATGTGGGAAGAGGCTAAATAGAAGATAATACAAAAATTGAGAAACTGGAAGCTTTGTTATATGGATATGGATACTAAGATGCAAGCCATTAAAATGATTTTAGTCCCTTTAGTCTTATACACAGGTCAGGCATATTTTTATCAACCAGAGGAGAAGCTGTGGTTAGTAATAAAGAGCTGAAAGATTTTATATGAGAAGGGAAGACAGCAAGGGTCAAGTGAGATAAGTCGATTCTTCCAATAAAACAAGGCAGACTAGGATTATCCAATTTGAGGGGGTATTTTAGAACGGTGGTACGGCGGTAGCATTGTTGCCTCATAGCAAGAGGTTCTCCCGTTCGATTCTCGGCATGGCTTGGGAGTGCCTTCTGTGTGGAGTCTGCATGTCCTCCTCGCGGTTGGGTATCGTTCGAAAGACATGCGTGCGTAAATGGGCATGCCTTCGTTTAAGGTTGGGCATCGACCTGGCACCTCGGTGTTTCATAAAAAAAACTACTGCCAATCATTAGTGGACCGGAGTTCCACTGTGGTGACCCCTTACCGGGAAAAAGCCGAAAGACAAACAAACAGTTAAGGCTGTTATACATAGCACAGGCAGAAAATTATAATTCAAAGTGGAAAGGAATGATGTTGATACAGGGAGGAAGCTCAAGAAATAAAGAGAGATTGGGATTTTGAAAGGAGACGCTTAAGGAGAACAATAAAAATCCTATAATAGCAGGGAGTATTCTAAGAACCAAACCAGCAAGAGAATGGAGAAAAGAGATTTTGCGGATAGGGATGACTGTGGTCAGGGATACAGATAATAGGCAAGAGGGGCTGGAATTTATTGGAGAAAACTGGCAAAGGAACCAAGGTATTGGGAGCAAATGACTAGAAAGGAAAAGTAATAGAATGGGAAGAGGCCAAGAATTTATTTGGACTGCAGGTTAGAGATCGCCTTCCCTATCAATGATTGATATCAGAGTATATCAAAGAGAAACAAATAGGGGGCTCCTAAATGAAAGACCAGCACTGATAGAGTTTTTAATAGAATTTGGAACAGAAGTTGCTGTTAAAAAAGGAATAATTAGTAAAGCATATAAGTAGCCGCAGTGGTAGCATTGTTGTCTCACAGCAAGTGGTTTTCCCGTTCGATTCTCGGCTGGAACGCCTTCTGTGTGGAGTCTGCATGTCCTCCCCGCGGTCGAGTGGCATTCGAAAGACATGTGTGAATAGGCGTGCCTTCGTTGAAGGATGGGCGTCGGGCTGGCACCTCGGCACCGTAAAAATCTACTGCCAATCATTAGCAGACCGTACTTCCGCTGTGGTGACCCCTAACCGGGAAAATCCGAAAGAAGAACAACATAAAATATTGCATGATAATTATAGGTGGCCACGGTGGTGCAGCAGCTAGCGTTATCACCTCACAGCAAGAGGTTCTCCGGTTCGATCCTCGGCTGGGATGCCTTCTGTGCGGAGTCTGCATGTCCTCCCTGTGGTCGCGTGGGTTTCCTCCGGGTGCTCTGGTTTCCTCCCACATCCCAAAGACATGCTGCAGGTGGATTGGACACTCTAAATTGGCCCTAGGTGTGAGTGCGTGTATGTGTGTGTGCCTTCTGTGGAAGGTAGGTTGGGCGCCGGCCTGGCAACTCGATGCTGTAAAACTCCACTGCCAATCATGAGCGGACATGTGATCCGCTGTGGCGACCCCTAACCGGGAAAAGCCGAAAGAAGAAGAAGAATTATAGGAATCAATCAGAGGAGCTTAGAAAGGATTGGGAAGAGAATGGATAAGCAGTTCACAAAGACACAATGGAGGGATATATGTACATCTCCCAAATATGCAACAAAGTCTAGAAGATTTAGGATTTTTCCTGGAAGTATTTGCATAGGTATTTTTATACTCCAAGTAGACTCCAAAGAATTTTTCCTCAGGTGGATAACAAGTGGAGGTGTGGCTGGGAACATATTGTTTGAGAGTGTAGTGAGCTGGCTGACTTTCGGGATTTCCTACAGACCACTCTGTCGGAGATGCTGGGTGAGCAGATTGGATTGACTAGGGAGATGATTTTTTTTTTTAATTATCATACAGTATCGGAAGAATTGCCTTGCTAGACTGTGGTGGTGGTGCTGTGGTAGCGTTGTCGCATCACAGTAAGACGTCCTGTTCGATTCTCAGCTAGAGCATCTTCTGTGTGGAGACATGCGTGAATGGGTGTACCTTAGTTAAAGGTTGTGCGTCAGGGCCGGCAACTCGGCATGTAAAAATCTACTGCCAATCATTAGCGGACCGGAGTTCTGCTGTGGCGACCCGTAACCGGGAAAAGCCGAAAGACACAACAACAACATCGGAATTGCCTTGCTGAGTCTAATTATGGTGGCAGCCAAAAAAAGTAATTACTAAAAATGGAAATCAAAGTCTAGAACAAGTTTACTAGAAGTAGTGAATGTAGTAATAAAGATAAAATTGGAATTGGGATCTTTAGAAAAGGGAAGGAGCAAACTACATAGGAAAATGGGAATTGTGGGAACAATATATACAGAGCAGGAATGAGGTTTGAGGCAGGATTTGAATGAGACATATAATGCTTAACTGACAATGACTGGATGGATTATAAGTGATGTATAATGTTTGCAACTGCAATTGTTTCAGTGGTGTCTGTGATGTATCCTGTTTGCAACTAAAGTGGTGTAATTTTGGTTTTCATTTATATAAATGTAAGATTGCCTATGTCATATGTGAAAATTTAATAAAGATGTTGAAAAAAAAACATGAAGACTTATGTTCTTATATTACACAGAATGATTCATACAGAATATTTTATTTCAGAATGTTCACATGTCAAAAAATGCACTCAAGAATTTAATGTTTATTAGACCTTTGGCAAAAAGACATTTACTGGATTTTATATGAAATATCAAAATGAAACAAAAAATTACAAATGAATGGTATAAAACATTTCATTTTTTTAATTATTTATTATATGTTTATTCTTGCTTATTTTGAATAAATAAATTAGGGCACTACTACTTGTAATCAGTTCACTATAATGAGAAAAAAATGTCTTAAACATGAAGACCAGGTTTCATTAAAGTAGCATGATGTGTACACCTGCTTGTATATGTCACAGTACATTTCCCAGTTCAGCAACCACCCTGACTGACATGGATGTGTACACCTGCTTGTATTTGTCACAGTACATTTCCCAGTTCAGCAACCACCCTGACTGACATGGTGCTGCACGGCGTCTAACAAGAAGACATTCAGCACCATGTAGTACTGTAGGCCTATCCCTGCAGCCATGCTGAATGCTAATGAGGCATTTCAGGGAGAGGCATATACTAGTCAGCCAAGTGCTGTCTCTCCCACAGCCACCTCCAGGAAAGCATCTATATGCTGAGTTGTTTAAGAAATCACTAGGCAGTGTAGATCAGCATGGCTTCCCTTTCACAGCATGGTTTTGAGCATGGCCAGGACGCTGTTTTCAACTACATAATACAGTTGTGGTACTGGGATCTGTGGATGGGGGATCCACTACACCACCAGAAATTACTCTTAAATGTAAGTACTGTAATAGAGCCAACAAAAGTACAAGGATTGGGCTGGAGGGATTTGCTAGACCACCAATGCATAATAGATACTGCCGTATTGGCATTCCAACTGTTGCAAGGGTGGGGGGAACCACAGGACAGTAGATAGTTTAGGGCAACTACAGGGACTGTGATATATATTTGTGTGTATGTGTGTTCTTCAGTGTACTTGCATGTGACTGAGTGACTTGTTGGAATGGCTCTGCCTGCATGAGCAGCAGTTTACTACCATGACGTGCAGATCAGCGATGATCTCCATATCTTGGTGATGAATGGAATTCAGAAATATGCAAATTAGCCAGTAATGAGTCCCTGTCTCAGCATAACTAACATATCCCTGAATTGCAGTGTGACACATTTTGGGAGTGGGGCCTATTTAGCACAAGTTGTACAGCTCATGTTAGGCCTTTTATAGAATCCCTAGGAAAGTCTGTTGATGTAAACTATGCAAACATATTTGTGTTTTTTTTATAATTTAAATTATTCTTCAAAATTACAAGGGGTATCAGAAAAAATGTATATACCACAGATTTGCATCTATAATATTTTTTCTAAATCCTTTTATAAATGTTAATAGAAAATACCACATACAAAAAAGCTAAAATAAAATAGACATTTGACTACAAATAAGTAACAAAACAGTAAGTGTATTCTAGACAAATTATATCAGTATCACTTACGTTTGTATTATAATTACTTTTCTACTATCATTAGAAACATAAAACAAAAAGTAGTAAAATTATTTGCAAACTTAAATATAATGTACTTGACAAGCTTAGGTCTAGAAATAATTTATTCCTCTGCACCTTAAAAAAGGATTACCTAAAAATATAGAATACATCATTTGGCTGGATTCGGAGGGAGCACCCTCTACTTGCATAAACTGTGTTGCCAAAAGTAAGGCAGTTTCTGTGATGGCTGCAAATGTGATTCAGAGACGGGTGAATTGCAGTGTGGAAGGATCTCATTATTGGTTTATTTGCATGTCTCTGAATCATGTTGTATTATCTCTGGTGCTAATCAGCACTTTCCTGTGATAACCTCTTCTGGTGGCCCATACATTGCATTGGCACAGTCACCCCCTATTTATTCTGCCAACCAGATGCACACATTCAAACACACACACATAACTCATCCATAACCCTGATCTGTCCTGTGGTTTGGAGAACATCCCTGCCCCTCATAAATCACAGATGATTATAGTCATTCTCTAACAGCACACGTTAGACTTTTAATCTTCTTAGTGTTCAGAAACTGCATTTTGATGCTTCACCTGTAACTCTGTTAACTTTTTATGTTACCTAGAGTACTAATAAAAATTTCTCTATAGCACTGTTAGTGTTAGTCTTGGTTGTCTCTGGAAGTCTTCATTATTGCCATTTAGAGCTGTGTCAGTCCCCCTCCCTCCCATGAATGCCACTCCATCTGTCTCACCTGCCCCAGATTTTACAAAATGCTCTTGATTTTGCCTCCTATCTCCACGCTGTACTTTATAACTCAGACCGTTGCAGTTAGTCAATAATGCCAGATGTCAGAGTTTCTTACCTATCTTTCAAAATTCAAGAGCTAGTGGTTCATGAAGTCTTCAGGTGCCTGAGAGGAATAAAGCTCTTCTGTGTTACAGAGTTGTTTTTTGTACTGAGGGTATGGGGTTTAAAGCTTCCCCTCTTGTCATAATTTTTTAAAGTGAGTTAGAGTAATCCTTGAAGAATCTCTCTGGTGTTTAGTATTAGCACAGAGGACTAAAGCTCTGCCTTTGTCAGGGTATTGCTGCCTGTATCAACATTACTCCATTCAAGGGATTCTTAAAACTCTACTTTAAGGTTCTGCTTCCTGCACCAAGGGCACGTGCTCATATCAAATGTTTTTAAATGAAGAAGGGGAATATTTAATGAGTATCCATGACTTCTATTGTCTCCACACTATTACGTGATAAGCTCATTACTCTAGCATAGTTTAGAGGTATGGCATCCCCCCTCCCCACATACATTTATGCACACACACTCAATCACTCATATGCAGTCCTCACAATAGATGGTCCTCCTCCCTGATCATACTCACGCCCTCACTCAGCCATTCATCATACATAAAGAAAAAAGAAGGTTTCTTTACTTTTTGGCGTGTGCATATTTGCTGGGTGTTCTTTGGTTTTGTTATTCAACAATATATGCCCAGATAGGCACACACCCCAACCGACTCAACCAAGCCCCTAAAACCTTCCACTGCAATCACCCAGTTAGACACACCATCTAACTCGCACACTCTCTCTCACACAGGTGTGTGCACACATGCACATACTTTCCTGAGAATACCCATCCATCTGCATACATTAAAGCATCCAGCCACTCACACATATGCCTAAGCACACACACCCTGTCAGTGCCTATCTGCTAAACTTCCTGGCACTTACCTGTAATGCATTCTTACCCATTTAATGTAATGGGTGAATTCAAACTTTTGACCAAGTCATTTTACATGGCCAGCTGAGCTGACTTACACAGCTGAATGATTGATCATTTGGCTGTATAAACGCCTTATTGCAAGCTTTTCCAGAAAGAGCAGCTGGCCAGTTAGCATAGGACACTCCCCTGCAATGCCTCATAAGTATGTACCTTAAATGACAAGACTGGACACTTTCCTGAAATTCCTCATTAGTATGAAGCTCAGATGACAAGACAGCACATTGCAGTGATTCCACAGACGGTAGAATAACTGCAGAGTGCCTGTTTCTGAATCAGAAAGGACTGCTACCAGCAGCTGAGTTAGGCACTGATAGTTGTATTTGATAGTAATAGAAATAGAAAACAACTTAGCAATGAATGATTGACTTAATAAACTCAGAAAGAAAAAGACACAAAATCTTATTAAAATTCTGCTAGTGACAGCTGTTTTAAATTCTGAGTACAAAACCTCTCCAAACTGCTTCCACACTGTTTAGAAAAGCTATGTAATTACAAAAAAAGAAGTAATAAAAGTTGTTTAATTGTACCCAAGGTATGACAGATAAGGTTTATTTGTTAAAAATATTCTAGCAGTATCTTGGTTAGGATAGGAGGAGGTGAGGAATAAATGGTGATGTATAACCAGTCTCCAAGAAAGTCTCCAGGAATAGATGGTATTCCTGTGGAAGTTTGGAAACTAGGAAGGAAGACCGGGATAAAGATCTGGAAGGTTTTGTTTAAGACTGTTTTAGAAGGGGTAGAAGCACCAGCATCCTGTAAGGAAGTTGTGGTGGCTGTAATAGCTAAAGATTGTAAAGACCCTACAGGTCCAGCTTCGTGTCTATAATGACAAAAAGAATGGCAAAGGTGTTGCCGAAATTGATAGATATGGATCTGTGTGGTTTTGTGGAGGGGAGGCAAAGATTTGTCAACATTAATAGAAGAGTGATAATCCAGAGGGAATCTGAACGTAAGAAAATAGCACTACTGGTGGGTCCTGTGTCAGAGAAAGCATTCAGCAGAGGAAGGTATGATTGTCTGAGTAGGGCAATGGAAGCATTTGCATCCCCTGACACAGTAAAAAGGCTAGCAATACAGGACCCAGAAACCAATGGCAAGCAAAATCACGTAATGAACAAAACTGAAAAGCTGAATCTTTCGTAGCTTTTATTGGAACCAACACACAATAAAACCAAGCGCTTTCGCTCGATAAATTACCGAGGTTTTTCAAGGTTAAAAATAAGACTTCATTTTGAACCCTTAAATACTCAACTAGTGAGTCACATGTCATTGCTAATAAATATCAGTGGTTGTTGATTAAACCATGATGAATCATTTAAAAAAAAGCTTTTCATATTGAGATGAATTTGATGTTTATGAAAGAATCAGCTGTCATGTCTGTACTAGCTCATATGTCAATACAACAGATACATACAGTGTTAAAACCATGAGTCTACAAACAGAAATTATGAACTATATATAACGTGCAAAGTCCTGTAAGTATTCATGTGGTGTAGTCCAACAACTACTTCATGTTGTTTAGTAAACAAGAAATTATGCTAGTCTAAAGGTCTAGCAAAATACTGAAAAAGACTACTTAAACTGTAAAATTAAGTTAAAATCAAATTAAAATCAGTGAGGCACCCTCTTAACCCTGACAAACACTTTAATGTTCTAAAGACATGCTTCTGGAGTGTTTCTCCCCGGGCCTCCGCTAAAAACAGGATCTGTGGAACCTAGTCGGACTTTCCCGGTCAACAAATGTTAAATAAAAATAAATAAAAATAAATAAAATTAATACTTTACAAGCGTGCATGTCTTAATTTCAGAACACTGTTGATGTTGATGTGCCCGCTCAAACCTGGAGACCGGCTGGAATCTAGTTTCATTTGCCAGAACAATTCCTGATATTCCAGCCTGGCTTCCCAACTGCCCCCCCTAACATCTGGTGTGACTTGCTCAAGAACAAGAAATTTCAAGTGCATGTTCTCACAAGATGTGGAGTGCTTGTAAAATGCGTTACTTTCTTTATGATTAGACACATCATTAAAGTGTTCATATACTCTTCTCCTAAAGACACGCTCAGTTTTGCCCACATAAAATCCACCACATCTTGTACAGAGACCTAGATATACCACTCCCTTCATTCCACAATTAAAATATTTGGTGGAAGTAAATCTAAACTTCCTCGAGGGTAGGTATAACCCATTGTCATTTAACATGGCATGGCATTGTTAGCAACTGCCACATGAGTATGTCCCAGGTTTCTTATTGCTTGTGTTCATTTGTATGTCTTGTTTAACTTCTAACAATTCTTTTAAATTTGTGTCTCTCTTTCTGACAAAATGTGGATTAACTGGAATGTAGGATTTTATTTCTTCGTGCATACTAAGAATAGGCCAATAGTTGTAAATGATTTGTTCAATCCTATCAGAACTGGATGAGTATGTGTATATAAAGCTGTTTTTAGTACTAAGTTTGTCAATGTGTCTTTCCTGGAAAGGAAGGTTCAAATCACTCCCCAGTAATGGGGGGTAAAGGGTGTCCCTATTCTGTTTGATTTCGTGAGGCTAGTCTTAAAAAATTTGGGACTCCATCTCATCCATTCTGCAACCTGGCAAAAAGAGACCCCAACCTCTCCATCCTTGAAGCAGCCAGCCAGTTCAACTCATTCTTCCTAGACTGCATAGCTAAACTATCAGCCTCCCTGGCCGCAGCACCATGACTGCCCTTCTTGAAACCATAAACCTCGAACACAACTAAGGCAAGTTCATATCCACACTATTCCTAAATCTGTCAAAGGCCTTTGACACCATCTCACACACCCTACTTGTATCACAACTCTCCACCCTACACCTCTCTCCCACCACCATCGCCTGGTTTTCCAGCTACTTGTCCAACTGTCAACAAGCTGTCCAATGGAAAACTTCAACCTCCCCCTTCCTTCCCACACCCACAGGTGTCCCACAAGGTTCTGTTCTTGGCCCTCTTCTCTTCATCCTATTCATTAACAGCTTTCACCAAACCATCCCAGACTCATCTGTCATCCAATATGCAGATGACTCAACAATCAGTCGTCACCCCCCTTCGAGCTCCTAGCAAAAACCCAACTAGCCCTCTCTAAAGCAGAAACCTGGATGCAGTCTAACCATCTGGCACTAAATGCAAATAAAACCAAACTAATGTTTTTCCCCTACCAAAAGTTCCATTGACAAATCCATATTCACCATACAGAGCCAAAACAACACCCTCCTTGAGTTCGTTCCCATCACCAAGCTTCTTGGCAGCATTATTGATGAAGAACTAAAATTTGACACCCACATCCAG
Source organism: Protopterus annectens (assembly GCF_019279795.1). Classification (NCBI taxonomy): domain Eukaryota; kingdom Metazoa; phylum Chordata; order Ceratodontiformes; family Protopteridae; genus Protopterus; species Protopterus annectens. Next base: position 35,586,596 of record NC_056743.1, read on the forward strand.
TCCACAATCAAGAAAACTCACCAAAAGTTAGGTCTCCTCTATAGGCACAACCGCTTCCTAAACCCCTGTACCCATCAAGCTCTTGCATCCACCTTCCTACTTCCCTCCCTTATGTATGGTGCCCTGCTTTCAACTCTTTTTTTTCCGAATCTATTCAAGCTCTTGCTAGACAACTGAACACTAACAACTTCTATCCCCCAAATAAGCTAATAGACTCTTCTCACAACTTCACTTTACAACCTATCCCTACCTCTTTCATCTATAAACTTATTTACAAACTGAAACCTTGTACCCCCTCTGCTGACAAACTCCCTTCTCTTTATCTTCAAAAGGCAGCCAAAGAAATTGCAGTCCCAATATCTATACTCATCAATAGGACAATCCAAGAGGGAACTATCCCTCATATCTGGAAAGTCTCTCATATTATCCCTCTACACAAAGGTGGTAACTCTATTGAATACGCCAACTTTACACCAATTGCTCTTCTCTCACCCTTAGCAAAGATTATGGAGAAATGTATACATCAGCAACTTGTTCAATACCTCTCATTACACAACATTATAGCTAATTGTCAACATGGCTTTAGACCCCATCATAGTACAACCACTGCTCTCCTTTCCTTTGTAGATACTATCAATAGCAACCGCAATAATAACCTTCTCTCTTCTGCTCTATTCATTGACCTCTCCAAAGCCTTTGACATGGTCAACCGCTCTTCTTTGCTTCATATCCTTGAATCCCTCTCATTTGATAATCTTGCCATTAAATGGTTTAGCTCTTATCTGAATAACAGACAACAAGCTGTTCTTTGGGATAACCACATCTCATCATTGTTGCCCATTTCCATTGGAGTCCCTCAGGGCTCTATTCTTGGTCCTCTTCTTTTCTCCCTCTATATAAATGACCTTCACACAGTAATCCCTCAAGCTACCTGTATCCAATATGCTGACGATTCCACCATTATTTGCTCAGCATCTTCCTGTTCAGATCTAATCTCTCTAACTCAAAATACTTTCACTACTGTTGAAACATGGTTTACTAGATGGTATCTCCTTCTTAATGCTAAAAAAAACCAAACTTCTTCTCTTCTCCCCAACCTCTCGGACCTCCCCACTAAACTTCACCATCTTGTCTAATAATGCCACTGTCATCACCCCTGACTCTACAACCAAACTGTTAGGAATAACTATCGATAATAATCTTACTTTTGATCATCACATCAACAACACCATCAAATCAGTTAACAGAAAAATAGGATCCTTATACCATATTAAAACCTTTCTAACCCCAGCTACTAGAGCAACTATCACCCACTCCCATCTCTTATCCATTTTATTTTATGCATCTCCGATCTTTACCAACCTTAAGAAAGCTAACCTAAACAAACTAGCCATTTGCTACAATAACATTGCCCGCTTCGCCACAGGAAACCCCTTCAGAACCCATCACTGTCATAATTTGAGACTTTTAGGCTGGCTGGAATTACAAAACTACCTTACAGTCTCACAGCTCACTATTGCCCACAAAATACTGCACCAACCTGGAAACAACCCTATACTCTCTCAACTATTAATCCCTTACAACAATCTAACCTCCCTTCGATCCTCCTGTAAACTCTTGGTCAGTTCTACAAAGTCCAACAACTCAGCTGGCAACTCTCTTTTCACAAATTCTGTAGGTAGGATATGGAATCTGTTACCTAGGGATATAACACTAATTACTTCTTTGCCTCTCTTCAAACATAAAATTAAACTGTACTTCCAAGAACACTGGCTTTGTTCTTGTAGTACACCTGACTAACTTTCTTCACTCTACCCTATCATCTCATCTACTCTGATTTTTAACCTATCTCTTCAGCTCCTACCTAGACTAGCCTCTGTCCTTGGACTCCTTCTATCCCCATATCTACTACTTTCTTCCTTTTCCCTCTCCTCCCACTATCCTCTCTGCTATAGACCTTTGTATGTGCTACCTTTTCTGTCTTTTCTAAATTACTACTCCTGCTTTTCGTAACAATATGGGATTAGGAATTCTACACAGTATTTAGTATTTTAAGTATTATACATTTTCTGTAAAAATTATGTAATTTATGAACTGTACACTTCTGTAAAAATGCTTCTGTATTGTTAATATCCTGCATTCAATTAGTTCTTAGATCATTATAAGCTGTATCTTATAGTAATTGATTTAATGTAATGTACCAGTATATAGTGGAGCTTTTCTCCTCGGGCCTCTGCTGAAAATGGACATGTATCCAGCCAGACTAGCCCGGTCAACAAATGTAAAATAAAATAAAATAAATAAAAAAAATTTTCACCAATCTTCATCTTGGCCTTCAGACTTGAATCCTGCTACCACAAGATCTCCAAATTTGCAACCAGTTCAAAAAACTCAACCCCACTGCCACTCCCTCCTCACCTTCAGCTGCCTTGAACTACCCGAGTTAACTACAACTCTCCATTGCCCACAAGCTCATCTTTAAACCTGCCAACTGTGCAGCTCTCACAACTTCCTTAAAACCTTACATTCCCAACCGCTCACTCAGATCCATAAACCAAAATCTCCTTCAGGTCCTCAAACCTGCACAACCTCATGGTTATTTACTGCTGTCCCACTCCTTAGCTAAACAAACTCTCTCCCCACACACATACGCAACCTACCTAACCATGCAAATTTCAAATCTCAGCTACGCTGTCGTCTTTCTTCCAAATGAGAATGCCCTTGCCACGCTCCAACTTAACCCCCCCATTCCACCTTGCACTGGCTCATCCAACTACCTCTACTATTACTTCATCCCACCCAAAATGATCCCCTACCAAAAACTAATTTTCTCTCTAATATCTATTGTACTATTTATTTATTTATTTATTTATTTGCATTTGTTAACCGGGTTGGTCCAGCTGGGTAAGAATTACCCTTTTTCAGTGGAGACCCGAGGGGAAAAGCCCCAAACAGACATACAAATACATACGAATAGAGACAAATTAACAATATTACAGAGGAAAACAATATTATGGGTACAATGGATAAGAAAAACAAACAATGAAAGTTTGAGAATATGAGTAAGGTAGGCCAGAGGCATGCATGCAAAAGATTTATGAAAAGGTGTTCTGAGCAAGATCTCTGAATTAAGTTAAAGTAGGCAAAGAAATGATGATTTAGGTGTGGAGTTAGTAGTGTGGGAGTTAGGTGGGAGCATGTGAAGGACATTCCCACTTGGAGGAGAGATGGGAGAGAAGCATGGATTTGAAATTGTTGTGGTTAGGTATATTACGTAGTGGTGTGGGGAGATTGTTTCATAGTTTGGCTATAGTGTGGGATAGTAGTAGTTTACCAGTTGGGTGGATGGGTTTGTGTACATGCAGGAGGTTTTGGCCTGTGGATCTCAGGGTACGGGTAGGTGTGTAGGGTGTTAGAGATTTGGCAAGAGAGGGGCATTCTGCTGGTTTAAAGATGAGTTTGTGGGCTGTTGTAAGTTGTAGGTACTTTAGGTGGTTGTGGAGTTCTAGCCAGTTTAGGGTGTGTAGGGAGTGACAGTGATGGGAAGAGTTCTTAGAATTGGTTGCAAATTTGCAGATTTTGTTGTAACAGGCCTCAAGTTTAGCACGGAGTCCAAGTTGTAGGTTGGGGAATAGGGGAGCACCGTACAAGAGAGAGGGGAGAAGGAAGGTAGATGCAAGGGTATGATGGGAAGATGGAGTAAGGTAGTAGTTGTGTCTGTAGAGGAGGCCGATTTTCTGGTGGGTTTTTTGATTGCTGAGAGGATGTGGGAGTCGAATTTTAGGTTTTCATCGATGGTAATACCAAGTAGTTTGGTACTAGGAACGATTTCAAGAAGGGTGTTGTTGTGGCTTTTGATGGAAAATTGGACTTTGTGGAACTGGGAAGTTTTAGTGGGAGTAAATATCATTAGCTTTGTTTTGTTGGCATTTAGGGCCAAGTGATGCGATTGCATCTATACTCTCCAATCTCAAATTTACTATTACCCTGTCCTTGCGTAATATTTTCCTAACCTACTAATGGCTAGTAGCTATATATTTTGAAATGTTAAACCTATAACTGAGTTTATAACAAAAATATTCGCTTTATGTAAATGTTGAAATTTCTGTATTGAATTATGTCTTTCATTTTTGTAACATTGTGACAACCCAATTACAAATTTCACAGAGCTGTAAATGTTTAATTAGCTGTATGAAGTATGTCCTTTTGTAACATGTGAAATGTTCATAGGTTCATACTAGGCTATCTGCCCTAGGGCATTTATAAGCCTAGCCAGAGTGTGTTTGGCTTTCACCACCCATTTTAAATTAATTTTGCTACGCCCTTTTTCGAGGTTAGTATACTGTGCCTCTGTCTAACAGTGACAAAGAAGTGATACCCGGGGTAAACCTATGATCTCCCATCCACTCATCAAGATTCCTCTTGAAGAGAGTCAATGAGGGACTCTGCCTAACCTGGACTGGGATTTTATTCCAGAGTGAAGGGAGCCTCTGGGTTTATGAATCTGTCCCTACAGCATGTCCTATTTATTTCAGTGCTGAGGTTCAAGTCTCTCGAGCTCGTAGCTTGATGGGATTTGGATTTTCTGAGGTGCAGCATGTCCATTAATTCCGGGTTGTACATGGCTTTATACGTCAGGCACAGATCGCCTCTGAGCAGGCGGAATGCCACTGAGTAGAGCTGGAGTTTCTTTAACCGGGCAGCATATGGCATCTGTTTGAGCCCTTTGATTCTCTTGGTGAGGTAGTTTTGGGGTCTTTCCATTTGCTGCAGGTGTCTGGTAAGGTACATCCCAAAAGGGGCATTGTACTCAATTATGGGCCTGATGAGGGATGAGTAAAGAGGCACGATGACCTCCCCTGATCTAGATGTGAATCCCTTCATGATTAGGTGGGCTATATAAAATGTTTTTCTAACCACTTTGGCCACGTGGTTGTCAAATGAGAGATTGCTATCAACTTGGGTCCCCAGGTCCCTAATTACTTCTTCCGTACTTAATGGATTACCACCTATGTGGTAATTTGTGGGCACTTTGTTTTTGCTAAAGGGGATGACTATACACTTTTTGGTGTTTAGCTTGAGGCCATGGCTCTGGCACCAGTTGTCTGTTTCTATGAGGCCCTTTTGGAGGATGCTTGTGTCGGCTGGAGAGTCGATTATGGCGCCCAGTTTGCAGTCATCTGCGAACTTGGTCAGCCACAGTCCTTCCGTGTTGGCCTGTACCTCCGAGAAATATATACCAAACAAGAGAGGTCCCAGGACTGAGCCTTGTGGCACGCCACTTGTAACTGTTTTGGAGTCTGACATGGCTCCAGCAACTTCCAATTATTGTGGAGCTTTTCTCCCCAGGCCTCCACTGAAAACGGACATGATTAAATGATGTACTTAGGAGTAGGGGTTAAAAAGGATGCTGTTATGGCAGCTAAGGATGTGTGGGAAGAGATTAAACAGAAAGATAATACAAAAACTGAGAAATTGAAAGCTCTAGTTTTTGGATTTAGAGAGCAAGATACCCGTAGTGAAAATGTTTGTAGTCCCTTTAGTTTTTATATACAGGTCAGGCATATTCAGATTCAGATCTGAAAAAGGCTCATTGCCAACAGCGCTTATCTGTTGTTATAAGCTCTCCATGCTAAAGTTTGATTGTGGCTGTTTTTATTACTAATGTTTCTATTAAAAGTTTGCTTTTTAAAAGTTTTTACAGAAGCTCTTCAGAGAGTGTGACTCAAGCCGTGGTGGTGTACCGAAGATTGCTTTTCATGTTTTTCTTGTTTCATTCAATTACCTTTGGCAGTTCAGTAATGCTTCTAATTGAAGGGTAGAGAAGGGAGCTCTAATGGTAGATGCTGCCGCCAGGGCAATGCTGGCCAGCAAAACCAGGGGTCCAGAGATACTTTCTTTGACAAACTCTTCCAGCGTTTGTGAAAGGAAGCCCGATTGTCCTACTCTGGAGGCAGTTGAAGGTCAACTGTCCTTGCATCAGATAGCCTGGCTAGAAATAACGACAGATACTTGGGTGCAGAGGATTACTTCTAGAGGTTATGTAGTACCCTTTTCCCTTCCACCCCAACTCTTAAGAAAAATTCCCAATGTTCCACCCAGTCAGAGGAAAAAAGCAGCAATGCAAATGCAAAAGCTGCCAAAAAAAAAAAGAGAGAGTCATCCAAAAGGTCACACCAGGCCAGATAGAATCCAAAACTTACTCAAGATTCTTTTTAGTGCCAAAGAAAACAGGGGACTTTAGACCAAATTTGGATCTCAGTAAATTAAACAAGACAGTTCAACATACCAAGTTTCAGATGGTCAAGGTTCAGTCCATTCTTCCTTGTCTGGGCAAAGATGACTGAATGTGCTAGATAGACATTCAGGATGCCTACTGCCCCATAAACATGAACAGATGATCCAGAAAGTACTTAACGCTTCTGGCTGGTTGCCAGTCATTACCAATTCAGAGCTCTGCCCTTTGGTCTCACCACAGCCCCTGGGTGTTCAAATGTATTTAAATATGCGGAGAAGTAGTTCAGCATTTCTTTGTGGATTTTAGTGCTTGGATATAATAAAGTGTGTTCCTGTGGCTCGTGGCTCCTAGTGCTTCTGTTTTCTGTTTGTTCAAATGTATGGCAGTAGTACCAGCTCACTTGAGACTGCAAGAATTATGGGCGTTTCCATATCTAGGCGACCGATTCATTACCACCCTGACCAGGCATAAATTAATAATGACAAGAGATCAGGCTTTCCAGACGTCATCTGGGGATAGCCATAAACTACGACAAGTCTCAACTAGAGCCAACTCAGAATTTGGAATTCATGGGAAAACTTTTTAATACAAACTCAGTGATAGCTTCACTGGCTCCCTCAAGGGTTCAAACTGTAAGATCACAGGTCAGGAAAGTTATCCCCAGTACCAAGATTTCAGCCGATGTGGTCCTTCAAGGTCTAGGTCCGTGACAATACTTTTTACCTTTCATTTGGATTTATTTCTGCACCAAGGTTTTACCCAACACGGTTTCTTTGGTTTTCTGATATAAATCACTCAGATATGCAAGACAGATGTCATGTGGTGGATTTAGTCAGATCAGGTTCTACAAGGCCATCCATTCATTCTTCCCTCAGCTACAGCCAAAGGCCGTAGTGACCATGGATGCTTCCCATTTGGGTAGGGGGGCATTTTCTGGGGAAAACAGCCTAATGCACTTGGTCCCCTGAAGAGGCTAATTTGTATATTGATGCCCTGGAGATGAGAAGAGTGCTTTTAGCGTTGCAGGACTTTCAAGACGCTCTCTTTTTTGAGATGATTGCAGTTCAGGCAGACAATATGTTGGTAGTTTGGTACATCAACAAAAAAAGCAGGGTCCAGGTCTTACCCCTTGTGTTGAAGTGCGCAGTGTGTGGTAGTGGGCAATCTCATCCAACTGCCGTTTCATAGCAGTGGACATTCCAGGGAAGTCCAGTGTGATAGCAGTCAAACTGAGCAGGTGTATTCTTTCACCTCACAAGTGGTCTCTCAACAAGAACATGATGGAATTTTTTTTTATCGATGGGGCCAGCCTTGTTGCCTTCTTTTTGCTTCTTCCATAAGCAGCAAATGCACCAGCTACTTTGCCCTAATCCCCCCCACAGAGGGAATTACTGAGGGGTGCTCTTCTTTATGATTGTTCTTCTGGTCTACTTTGTGCCTATCCACCAATTTATTATCTGTTTATTTGACATTTGTTTACTGGGTTAGTCCAACTGGGTAGATGCTCCTTTTCGGCGGAGACCCAGGGAGAAAAGCTCCTTAAGATAGTTACATAATATAAAATGGTAAAGAAATCTAAATTATTGATAGTATTGTCACATACAATAACATAAATAGAAATACAATTGCTAAGATACTTGCATATTTACATATGCCATATTTACATAGTATAATGTGGGCAAAAGTTATTAATTAGTAAAGTAATTGCATACAGTTAATTCCTTTGCATAATCACAGTATTAATGTTTAGTTGCTTACTTGCATATGTATATTCCATTAATTCTCAAATTCCTACTAAAAGCTGCCGTGAAGAGCAAAGTCATTCTCATTGCACCTTACTGGCCTAGACACATTGCTTTCCTTTGGCTTGTCTTACTTCAGCAACCTTGGATTCTGGATCCAACAGCAGACCTCCTGTCTCACCCAACAGGCATGATCCATCAGGACATATCAAGCCTAAGGCTGACCGCCTGTCTTCTCCAGTTCCATTAATAGCCAGACAACCTGTGCTTTCTTCCCCAGTCTGACGTATACTTTTATCTTCCCATAAACGTTCTGCACTTAAACTTTATTCCAATAAATGGTGAAGATTTGTTTACTGGGCACATCAAGATAATGTTGATCCCTTTTCAGTTCCAATACACAACACTCTTCAATTTTTGACCCTACTTTTTCTTAGTTCCCCTACAGTTGGTACTGCAGGCGCTTATTCATTCTCCCTTCAAACCAGCAGCTAAGTGTGATCTTAAATATCTCTTGGAAGACAATATTTCTAGTAGCCATTACTTCTGCCAGACGAATTTCAGAGATCCAAGCCTTGTCTTCAAAACCTCCATATTTGATCTTTCATAAGGATAGAGTTACCCTGCGAACCACTGCATCCTTTCTTCCCAAGGTGGTGTCAGAATCTAATGTCAATCAGTCCATTAATTTGCCAGTATTCTTTCCTAAATTTGCTAACAAAGTTGAATACATCTTACATTTATTGGATGTTCACAGACAGTTACATTTTTACCTACATAGAACAAAAGGAATCGGATAAACTGACCCATTGTTTGTTTCAGTTACAGAAGTAAAATTGGGAAAGCCAGTTGCCAAAGTAACATTAGCCAGATGGCTGGCTGTCTGTATTTCATTTATTTATAGCAAATTGTATATTACTTTACCAAAACCGTTATGGACTCATTCAACTAGATCCATAGCAGCTTCCTCAGTTTTCCAATCTAGAGCATCCATGGATGATTTATGTGCTGCAGCAACTTGGACTACTCATCATACCTTTGTTACTCATAACAAATTAGATCTGGTTATGAGGTAGGGCATCATTTGGTTCAGTGGTGCTCAGGAATATCCTTCCTTGAGTCCACCCACGATCTTGGGTAGCTGGGAACTCTGTCCAATTTAGTTGAGAATAGAATGAAAATTGACATCAGATAAAGAAGTTATGTATTACCATTACGTTTCATCTGTGCTGTCCATTTTCATTCTTCCTCAACTCCCTACCCACAACCCCCATCCTTTAAAGACTCCTGGAAGAAAAAGTGGTTAGAGGAAATTGCTGTTCTTTATATTGAGCTCTAGATATAATCTTTTCTATATTTATCTGTATCTGAGTTTTTTACCTCCTTTTTCTATGCACAGCAAATATTACCTTTCTAGTAAATTCAACAAACAGGATCTGAGGCACTTGGGGTTAGTGTATCATGGGTAAGGGAGAAACTCAAGAGTTTTTGGTTGCCACGAGCTTTAGCAATGGCCGAGTCTGATCCAAGGGATTAGATCCAAACCCATTAGTTGAAGAATGAAAATAAACAACACAGATGGAATGTTATGGTAAATACATATTTTTTTCTATTTATAAACAAGCATCAGCTTGGTTTCAGAACTATTTACAAGAAAGACAACAAGCAGTTCGGTGGGACAACAACCTATCCACACTGCTACCCATCACCACAGGAGTCCCACAAGGTTCCATTTTAGGTCCCCTCCTATTCTCCATTTTCACCAATAACCTCCACAGCATCTATCAAGTTGCAACAGTTACACAATACGCTGATGACTCAAAACTCCTCTCTGTAACCCAGAAAACCTTCCATACCACTGAAAACTGGTTTCTTAACAAAAACCTAATACTAAATCCCAAAACAACCAAACTGTTGCTATTTACACCTAACAAATCTACCACAATACCAGCCCATTTAATATTATGTCCAGGGATGGGACTGTCATCTTCCATGACACACTAAATTGCTAAGAGTGATCATTGATAACCTCAAATTTGATCAGCATATAAATCAAACCATTAAAAATAGCCACAAAAAACTGGGCAGTCTACATAAAATAAATCATTTCTAACACAATCTGCTAGGATAACAGTTGCTCAAACTCACCTCCTTGCCACACTATTTTATGCCTCACCCATTCTCACAAACTTACCCAAAACTGTCAAACTCAACACCTGTTACAGTCAAACTGCAAAATTTGCTACCAGTGCCTCCTACCGAGCCCATCACTACCATTCCCTAAAACACCTTGGCTGGCTTGAATTACCTAACTAGTAAATTATCATAAACTTTCCTTTGCCCATAATCTCCTACTATGCCCAGACAAAACTGCATCCCTGGTCAATCTACTAGAACTGCAAGCTAAAACTAGACAACTTCGCTCTAGCGACAAACAATTAATCAAGGTCAGCAAGACCAACAACACAGCAGGGGAGTCCCTCTTCCCTAACTACAGAGGCAACATTTGGAATACCCTATCTTCTGCTATTACCTTAGCAGGCTCAAAGGTTTACATTTAAGACTCCTGAAAGAACTAAAGCCACATGGATATGCACATGTTCCCCACCTAGCTGACCCCCTCCCCTTACTCTTACCCTCTGACTTCAGCTTCATCACCAAAAGAAAGTAACTTCTCTAGCTTCCTTCCAGTTCCACCTGTAATTCTAACCCCTTAGTGATTACCCACATGTCACTGCTAGGACACTGTTATCTATCCACTACACTTTTCTCCTTGCACATCTAGTCTTACTCTATACTTAAGCTACTTACTCCTTCTGCTTTTCTTACTTAACCTGTTCTCCAATTTCCCATCTCTGTCTCTTCTCCAGCTACTATACTCCCTACTATGTCTAATATTTGCTCTGTTTGTTGATATACTCCCTGCTGTGGCTAACATACTCACCAGTCAACTGTATAAAGCAAAAATTCAACCTCTACTAACAATGTTCACCATTATGTAATGTCTCAACCTAAAGGGTTAGTCTCTGGGAATCATATTGGTCTCTCCAGCAGGTCCTGTTTATATCACAGGCAAGGTTTAAGTATTTAGAATAACTTATTCTGGTGCTGTTTGTTTTGTGGATATGCAGGAGGTCCATCATAGTGGAGTCTGATAATGCCTTGTATGCCAGGCATAGTTCTCCTCTCAACGGTCTGTAGGAGACAGAATGCAGGGATAGAGCCTAGAGGTGGTTTGCACAGGACATGTTACTTATGCCCTGCATTCTTTTATTGAGGAACCTCTGTGGATGTTACAGTTGCTGGATATGCCTGGTTAGGTACATACCAAAGAAGGGCATTGTACTTATTGATAGGTCTGATGAATGCCGAATACAATGGAATAAGGAGTTCCATGGATCTAGATGACATAAGTTTGTTTATACGTTGCACAGCATAGAATGATTTCCTCTGTATTGTAGACATGTGATGGTCAGAAACTAGATATGTGTGTGTCCCCATCTCCCTGACTACTAGGTTAATTCTTAGGGTTGTGTTGTCAATATGGTAGTTACCGGGGGTGGATGACTTCCCAAAGGATACTAGTATGCATTTCTTGGCATTTAGTTTTAGTCAGTGGAACTGGCACCAGTTATTTGTCTCTGTGCCCTTCCTGAAGAGCATTTGTGCCAGTAGAGGATTCACTGACCGCTCTTAATTTGCAGCCATCTCCAAATTTAGTCAGCCAGAGGCCATTGACATTGGCCTTAACTTAAGATAATTAAATGCCATAAAGGAGTGGTCCCAGGACCAATCCCTGAGGGACTCTGCTTCTGATTGGTCTTTTTGTAGAGATGGACTCCTTATTTCTAACTTATTGGGTCCTGTCTGTGAGCCAGCTGGTTATCCACCGGGTGACATACTTTTTGTACTTAACCTCTTGAGTTTGTCAACAATGCCTGAGTGGGGTATTGCCAAATGCGTTGGCCAGATTAAGGTAAGCAGTGTGAACCATTTTGCCTGCATCCATTGCTTTGGTGACCTTCTCAAAAAAATCCACCAGGTTGAGTAGTAATGACCTGCCCTTCACAAAACCAGACTGGGTTGCATCCAGTGTCTGGAGGTTTCCTATGTCATTATTGATCATTTACATGATAACTCTTTCCATGACTTTGCATATGAGACTAGTGAGACTTTAGTTTCCAGGTTATGAAGGCTACAGTTAAATAGCAATTCTAGAGGGCCTGATAGGTCATGTTTCATGCTATTTAGAAGGCATTTTGGGAATACTGTCCATGCCCATTGATGCAGTGTTTTTGACCTTAGAGGGAGCGTAAAGGACCAGTTCCCCAGTGATAGCAGGGAGAGTTATATTTGATGGTATTTCTTGAGGGAAGGTTGAATGGAAGAGGGGTATAGTTGGAGCTGAATTTGTCAGACAGGTTTGCTATATCTTCTGGCTTCAGTATGAGTGACTCCATTAACAGTGAGTTCTGCACACAGTTTTGTATTGCCTTTAAGGTTGTGGATATGCTTTGTGGTTGTCCTTGGTAGAATTTATTTGTCGTCTGAGGTTGTTTAGTTTGATGAGAGTTCTTCTGTCTGTTTAGTTTGATGAGAGTTCTTCTGTTTAGTTTGATGAGAGTTCTTCTGTTTAGTTTGATGAGAGTTCTTCTGTCTGTTTAGTTTGATAAGAGTTCTTCTGTCTGTTTAGTTTGATGAGAGTTCTTCTGTCTGTGTAGTTTGATGAGAGTTCTTCTGTCTGTGTAGTTTGATGAGAGTTCTTCTGTCTGTTTAGTTTGATGAGAGTTCTTCTGTCTGTGTAGTTTGATGAGAGTTCTTCTGTCTGTGTAGTTTGATGAGAGTTCTTCTGTCTGTTTAGCTTGATGAGAGGTCTTCTGTCTGTTTAGTTTGATGAGAGTTCTTCTGTCTGTTTGGTTTGATGAGAGTTCTTCTGTCTGTTTGGTTTGATGAGAGTTCTTCTGTCTGTTTGGTTTGATGAGAGTTCTTCTGTCTGTGTAGTTTGATGAGAGTTATTCTGTCTGTGTAGTTTGATGAGAGTTCTTCTGTCTGTTTAGTTTGATGAGAGTTCTTCTGTCTGTTTAGTTTGATGAGAGTTCTTCTGTCTGTTTAGTTTGAAAGTTCTTCTCTTCTGCTTGGTGCTGCATCTCCTCTGATTTTTGCAACCATCATCTTCCTTCTGTTATACAGCCTGTTAATGTTGTGATTACACCAGTATAGCTTGTTTTTTGAGTTAATTCTGTACTTTTTCTTGGTAGGTACAGCTGCATGCAGTTATTAACACATTTGTACAGGATTTCTGTGAAAAGTTCCACATACGCAGCAGTGTTCTCAGGGGGCTTGAAATTTTGCCAGATTATCACTTAATAGTAGGAAGTTAGCCTTTGAGTAGCTTCTGAATATTCCAGTGTTAGCTGGGGTTTCAAGTTTTACATTTACTTTAAAGGGGATCATCTTCTGTTCTGACCTTACCAGAGAAAACATTAGACTAGAGTGTGTGTGTGTGGGGGGGGGGGGGGTTGCAGCACTCTCTCATATAAAGGACCAGCTCCAGTGTGGTTACACCTCTGATTGGTGTATTGACAATGTGGTCCATAGAGTTTGTGTTTATAAAATCTTGGAATCTCTGTGTTTGTATGCTTGGTGTTGTATATGATTCTCAGTTAATAGTGGGGTAATTAAAGTTGCCCATGATTATAGTGTTGGGTTGGATGGTGAGTGTTTCCAATAAGTTTAAATTCTTGCCAAGGGTTTCCTGGGTCATAGCTTATAGGTTATATATAAAGGCAGGAATAAAATGGAGGTTAGGAAGCAGAATGTTACCAAAATATAGAAATAAGCAGACCAAAGCCTTTTTCCAAAGGAGAAAGAGGGTAGGGTATCAGAAAGTAACATATTAAAAAGAAGTCCTACAAAAGGGAAAAAGCTGAAGAAAATTTTAAGAAAAAGCACTGGCAAGTAAACGAGGTTGACAGGATGCTCATGAGGTTTTTCAAGGTGTAGATTCAGCTAGGGCTTTTGCCTGCTCCATCCCATGCTGGATCAGTAAGCCGTTGCTCTCATCTCTCCTTCTCCGATCCAAATCCCGCTTCAGAGTTGTCGGGTCTGAGGATCCCAGGAACCAAGATGTCAGAGTCTACAGGTACTGTTACTTTGACTCCGACAGTTGCCCTGAGCGCTATGGCTCTGACTATCTCGGATCAGGGCGACTCTCAGAGCCATAGAATGGGCATCTGGTCCTAAGGTTTGGTGTCAGTGATGAAGTTTTTGAAGCTGTCTTTCCCCTCGGAGCCTCGACTCTTGATGGCACTTCTCTGACTCCCCTCTCAAATCCAGGAGTGACTGGGGTACGCTTTGATAGCTTTGGCTCAGGGGGATGTTCCCTGGGATTCTGGTTTACCCTCAGCATTCAAAGTCATAGAGAGGGCCCTCTCTGTTCCTAGGAGTGCTTTGACTATCCCTTTTTCAGACCTGGTCCTCCCTATGTAGAGTTTGTGTCTGAGTCATCCTTTGTCATTTCTTAGCCTGCCCAGGAGAGCGTTCAGGTCATGTCCCATTTGGATCATGCTGAGTCTTCTGATACCTCTTCGGAGCACCCCACCAAGGATATCCAGCACAATGTACATATAAAAATAGACACTTGCATACCCCCTGGAATCCCTCACTGAGGACACTGATTTTGATGAAGGGGAAGGGCCCCCAAGATCCCCACCTGAGGATGTTGGATGGAAATCCTGCACCAGAAGAATGGGTGGTCTGCCCAAAACCCTAACCCTGAGGAGTCAGTGTTCCTGGAAGCCTTCTGGTCAGGCCCATCTACACCTTGGGTGTATACCCCCCTCCCCGTGGACCCCCTTATTGATCTGATCTCCCGCAGGCCATGGAAACAGCCAGACACAAAGGAACTTCTACCAGAATGCCTGGACAAAATCCTTAGTGCCTCATTTGATAGGCCCCATTGGACTAAGGGTGTCCCAGTGGATGCCATGGTGGTTGTAGCAGCCACCACGAAGGAGCTGGCCCAAGAAAGCTCCTCTGTCCATCCCCCTAACAGGGAGTCCAGAGCAGTGAACAGGTTTGGTAGGCGGGTGTATGCTTCACCAACCTTCTCATTGCAAGCGCTGAACTACTTGGTACATGTGACAAGACTACACAGAGACCTGGTCAAGGAGCTCTCTAGTTCTGCCCTGGGGTCCATGTCTGCAGAGGAACAGAAGACCTTTGCCTCCAGAATGACCATCCTCCTTTCTATGGCGAATGTTTCCATGAGGCTAATCTTGCATGTGGGAGAAGGTACCTCACGGGCGGCTGATTCAGGCATTGCTATAAGGTGTCACGCCTGAATGCGGCTTTGTGATTTCACGGAATCCTTCAAAGAATCTTTCACTAATATACCCTTTTGGCAGATCATCCTTGTTTGGTCACACTGTTAGAGAGACACTCTCCCAGAGTGAGAAGGACGGAAAGACTTTGTCTGCCATCGGAATGCTTTTTTCCACCCCTCAGCAGTCTTTCTTCTGGAACCAGTGTGGTGGTAAATTGTGGTTCTGAAGACCTCAGGGCCCTTTTCAGGAATCACAGGGAAACTTTTTCTCCAGAGGCAGAAGGGAAAATGGTGCTAATGGCAGACGCCACCCTTGTGACAATGGGGGTAGGGGGGGTCTGATGAACCAGAGATGTCAAAATGCCTTCTCGGACAAGCTCAGTCAGTGATCCTGAAGGATTGCCTGACTGTTGTTTTCTGGATGCAGTCGGGTAACATTTATCTCTGCACCCAACAGCCTGAGAAGCCATCACAAGTGACCATCGGGTATTAGACATCATGTCTAGAGGTTATTTCATATCCTTTTTCCAAAATCCCACTCCAAATAAGAACCTCACCAATGTTCCACCCAATCAGAGGGAGGCTGCAGTGTTAGAAATTTCAAAACTGCTCAGAAAAAGACTCATCCAAACTGTTCCTCAAGACCAGCTTGGATCAGGCAGCTATTCCAGATTCTTTTTAGTGCCCAAGAAAATGGGAGAGCTCAGACCCACTTTCTATCTTACAGCCTTGAACAAATCAGTTGCCTGTTCAGAGTTCCGAATGGTCACAGTAAAGTTCATTCTGCCCTTCCTGCAGAAGGACGAATGGATGTGCTCAGCAGACCTTCAGGATGTGTACTATCACATCAAAATAAACAGGCACTGCAGAAGGTTTCTCCACTTCCAGCAGGGAACAAATCATTACCAGTTCATAGTACCCCCCTTTTGTCCCACCACAGCCCCCAGGGTGTTCATCAAATGCATGGCAGTAGTGGCAGCCCACCTGAGACTCTGCAGGGATTCTGTTTGTTTCTCTATCTGAATGTTTGGCTCTTCAATGCTTTCACCAGGCATCGACTTCTCCAAGCCAGAGACTACCTCTTTGAAGTAGCCTCAACCTTGGGCATCTCCATCAGTCTAAAGAAATCACATCTCCATCAGGTCCAGGTAATAATTTCATTGGAGCCCATCTGGACACAACACATTGCCTAGCTCTTCTCCCTCCATTCAGGGTCTCCACTCTGACTCCCATGTCAAACAAATTCTGGACATCTCTTCCCCTCCAACATGTCTTGTTCTAAGAGCGTTGGACTCCATGACTGCCACTATAACTCTTGTTCCTACAACTTCTCTATATGAGAATCCTTCAGTGGACACTAGCAGTCCAGTGGTCTCTTCTGTGTTGTCCTATAGATCATCCGATCAGGTCGTCTCTAGTATGCAAGGAATCTCTTCTCTGCTGGCTTCAATCGCAGGTTCTCGAGCAAGGTTATCCCTTTATCCTTCCTCCCCTAAAGTCAGTGTGACCACTGATGCTTCTTAGCTCAGGTGGGGGGGCATTACCTGGGTCAGACAATACAATGCTCGTGGTCCCCATTAGAGACAAATTTGCATATAAACATCCTGGAGATGAGTGGTTGTCCTAGTGTTGCAAGCCCTTCAAACGTCTCTTTCCACAGGGACCACTGCAATTTAGACAGACAACATGTCAGTTGTTTGGTACATCAACAAGCAGGGAGGAGCCAAGTCTTACCCCTTATGTTGAGAGGCCATGATGTTGTGGCAATGGGCAATCTCTTCCAACCACTTTCTAGTTGCAATGCACATTCTGGGGAAATCAAACATTCTAGCATACAGGCACAGCAGGACCATTCTGATGCCTCACAAGTGGTCTCTGAACCCTTCAGTGGCAAGCATCTTCCAGGAATGGAGTCGACCTTGCTGCGATCTCTTCACATCTCCTTCCAGCACCAAATGCAGTGAGTTTTTTTCCTTGATCCCTTCTCAGGGACAGTAAACGAGAAATGCTGTAGTCCATGCTTAGCCCCCCCGGTGTACTTTATGCTTACCCTCCTCTTCCTTTCATTCCCAAATTCCTTCAAAAAGCTCAAAGGTTAAAGTGCAAAGTAATCCTCATTTCTCCCTTTTGGTCTCAGCAGGTCTGGTCTCCTTTCCTTTGGTCTCACCTGATTTCTTCACCATGGACTCTGGATCCCATTCTGAGAATCCTCTCCCATCCTTCGGGACGCTCTCACCCAGATCTAGCCAGCCTAAAACTGACTGCTTGGTTGCTTCAATTGCAGTGATGGCAAGAAATCCTGGGTTCTCTTTCCCAGTTAGAAAAAATGTGGTTGCAGCCCATAAAGCTTCCACCAGGAAAATGTATAACAGCAAGTGGAAGAAGTTTTCCATTTGGACTCACCAAAATCAGCTGGATCCCTTTAACGAAGCAATTTTTTATACTGTGAAAATGCAGTTGGCAGACATTTCTAGTTTTCACATTGGGGGAAATTCATCAACTTTGACCTCATCTGAGTTGTGTAAGACCTTTCTTAAGGGTACTTCTCTTCTTCACCCACCTATCAAGGATCCCACTCCTCCCTGGGACCTCACTATGGTTTTGCAAGCACTGGTTGCGCCTCCTTTTGAATTGGCAGCTAAAGTTGATTTCAAGTTCTTGTCATGAAAAGTTGCATTCTTAGCAGCCATCACTTCAGCTAAAAGAGTGTCTGAACTACAAGCTTTATCTGTTAAGCCACGTTGTTTGATTTTCCACAAGGACAGAGTGACTTTGTATACCAACCCCTCTTTCATGCCCAAGGTTGCATCTGAGGCTAACATCAGTCAGGTCATCAGTCTTACTGTTTTCTTTTCCAGTTATTAAAACAAATGGGAATACAAAGTCAATATGCTAGATATACATAGGCAATTATGGTTTTATTTGGACAAAAGTAAACATTACAGAAAGTCTTACCAGCTGTTTGCATCCTTCTCGAAAGCTAATCTGGGGAAACCAATTTCCAAAGTGACTCTTGCAAATTGGTTTACAAGCTGCTTTTCACTTGTTTATGCCATTAAAGGAATACCTTTACCTGTACCAATTAAGGCTCAATCTACTAGGTCTGTGTCCAGTTCTGCTGCCTTTTGGTCTTGCGTTCCTATTGATGATATCTGCACTGCAACTACTTGGTCTAATTTGCATACCTTTATAACTCATTACAGACTGGACATTATTTCCAGGAATAGGGCCTCCTTTAGTTCTGCTGTGTTCCTGAATATCCTTCCATGAGGGCCTCCCAAGATTTCTGTATCCGGGGACTGTGTCCCACATGTTGAAGATCAAATGAGAGAACTTCAGATAAAGAAGTTATGTACTTAACATAACGTTCCCTCTGACTTGTTGGTTTTTCATTTGTTTTCAACCTTCCCTCCCTCCATCGCCCTTCCAGATTTTTAAGACTTGATGGATATGGATATTGGTGTAGATCTCTATGTGTTGGAGCTCCTGAAGTGCTCTTTTGCTCTACTTTTTAAGGACATATATTTAAAACCTTTTGTTGTAAAGACTAGATAGATTGTGAGTGGCAAACTCAATCTGAGGGGTTGAGGGGAGAGCATGGCATTTTGGGTAGGGGAGGAGCTCAGATTTTTTGGATCTTAGAGCTGTAGTATACAGCTGTCTCGGATCCGATGTCGGATCTGAACTCACAGGTTGAAAGACAAATGAAAAAACAGCAACTCGGATGGAATATTATGTTAAGTGCATAACTTCTTTTCTTTATATTAGAAAAAGTTACTAATCCCGAGAATGGGGGAGGCTAGAAGACTAAATTGAAAGCTAGAGAGTATGACTGGCAGGTACTTGTAAATGCAACTAAGTACCCAGGATTAAATTAATTTTTCTGTTACTAGCGTTTTCGTTATTAAAGCTGCTACAGTATAATATAGCGTTAGCCATGTTAACCCTTTTTTTAATTTGTTAGTGATGAATTTTTTTTAATGAAGAATATTGTCATATGTTTAATTTATAGAGCGAAGTTGTTAGAGTTATAGTGATATATTCCCATTTATTTAAGAATTTAATGTGTCATATGATTTGATGGTGTCATGTGATAGGTACTCAATGATATTTGTATGTTGGTCTTTGATTATTTGATTGTTCGGTTGAAGTTTCCTGTGAGAAACGAAAGCACTTAACCTAATTATAAGCATTTTCCTGTGCCTTTTCTCCATGCTCCTTAGTTTATTAGCTTCCTGTAGGTTCTGCTGGAGTGAAAGGCTATGTTTGGAATCTTAAAATAAAGATAAATTGTCAATTTTCTGTCACTGTTCTTGTTTTAATGAACAGATATTATTGCACATACAAACTTTCTTTTTTCTTAGTCTCATGATAATCCCTGACTGTAAGGCAGGCAGCTGGGTTCTGTTCCGTTTCTTGTCTCATTCCCGCAAGTCTGTTGCAGTAGAACACATAAATGTTCTTTGTTTTGTCTAGCACTAGTAGAGGAGTTGTGGTTACATACACAAAATAATGCAATCAATGAAGCTTCTTACAAGGTTTTTGTCCAGTAGAGGACAGGAATTCTTAAGGCAACAACCATGAACCAAAATCTCCTTCCTTTGGTCTCCTTCAAGTGAATGTTCAGCAAAGGACACAATTCAGTGACCAGTGTTTCACTGGACCTCAGACTCTCATGTGGTGTCAGTTTTGTGGCCTAGGACTACAATGGATTAGCCTGCAGAACTACAAGGTGTGACATAGACTGTAAGGAATGTAAATAAGCTGGAGATATTTATACACAAAACACTGCTCACTAAACTAATTGTCCTTTACTGGTGGCTTGTGTTGTACCTGAAGTGTTGTCAGAAGAATTAAGCAAGAGTACAGTTATTTTGTATTATCAGCTATGCATTTGTCTGCAGGTGAAAATAAGTTGGTGGGGAACTGTTCCCCCCTTTCCAAAGCCATTCAAGGATCAAATCAAGCTAAATATAAAAACAGCTAGCATGCATCAGGCTGGATTTACATAAAATTAGAATTTACAAATAAATGAATAACTAGTTAATCAAAAATATTTTTATGACATAAGTTAGAAAAGTCACATCAGTGTCATTTGTCTGTCAAGCAGGCAGATGAAATACCATTTGTAAGAACAAAACATGAATAAATAAGTTCCTTTCTCCATCCAAAAGTTCTTTCTTGACGGAATCCATCTAAGGGTCTTTGAACTGGAAAATAGTACTAAGTTCTGTGTCCATACCCTCGGGTAATCCATAAAACAGAAACCCAGAAAACTGAAGATAACTATTTGCATATCCAATGTATAGCTTGGTAAATGTCCATTTTATCACAGGATAGAAATTTTCTGGATATCTCTCTAGGTAACTTTGTTTGTTCTTACTGCAGATGGATTTTCTTTTGATGATATGGATGGCCAGGCCCTGAATGAGCAAGATATAATAACACAGTCTATAGTTCATTTCTCATTGTATGGCTGTGATCTCAGTGATATGCTCAAGCAAAGCTCTTTCAGAGTCTGTTTGTAACTGTGTTATCTGTGTAGCTCATACGAATGAATGTCCAAGCATAACTGCTCAACAATCATAGAAAGAAGAACACTGATTGTCTGATAGCATTTGTAACGGTTTAAATCACACACTGAGCACTACAGCTCTCAGGTTTGATTGCAAACGTAATTACAGCTTTTCAAAGCTGGTATTGCACTAAAGAGTAATCAGGATGATGGATGTCCCCCAGTCACACCCATACATTTTGAACCCAATTCATTTGCCACCTTGCCCCGGCCTATCTATGCTATTTCCCCAACATCCTGTGCACCTTTCAGTTTAAACTTCTCTGTACTCCTCCCACAGTCATTATGGTTTTGAAGTTTCACCCTTCTCGCTGCAGGTTACTAGAGTGTGCAGTACGGACTCCCTACAATCTGTGCATTTCTGTGTTTTTAACTCCTCCAGAGTTAGCTACTGGAGTCCTCTTGACAAATCAACTTTTTGGCTTCTGGCAGTTTGCTTGTAGCCTTGGTTTATAAATGCCGCAGCTTTCCTTTCTTGCTGATAACCTTATCCAACAGGTAATTTTGTAAAAATGTCAGACAATTAAAAATACACTATTACAATATAACACCCATTACTGTATGCCTAACTCCTAAGACTGATTACAATATGTGTCTAGCAAGCGTCTCTCCATAGGTACTACTCGCTGTGCTATCACACTGTATGTGAATGTATATGTGTGTGTGTGTGTGTGTGTGTGTGTGTGTATATATATATATATATATATATATATATATATATATATATATATATATATATGTATGTATATGAAAGATATATATATATATATATATATATATATATATACATATACATATATGCAAGTGCTGAAGCCTTAACAGCTGTCAAGGTTTCAAGAAACACTATCTCAGTAATTGTTGGATAAAACACCCTCGCCACAATCTAGTCATCCATAGACTTCTTAAATTTTACTAGACTGTACACACCTCTGATATGTTCAGGTAATTTATTCTATAATCATATCATCCTGTCTGGTAAATAAGAAGTTCTGTTTTTTATTACCTAGAGTAATAGATCTCCATTTTCTTGTGATTATTTTTCTGGTAAAAGCTAATACGCTATTATTTGCTTGGTACTGAATCTGGAAAAGTAGCATTTATAAGAATTGATGCCTTCTTTAAATCACAGTTATTCCATACAGTTTTTAAAGAACACTGATCTCTTGCCAAAAAGCAGCAACCTCTTTATGGTCTGCAAAGATATGCACCCGCTCCACTTTAACCATTTTATTACATCTCCAACATTTTGAAAACTCTTTCATATTTCAGCATTATATAATGACTCTATGTGAGTATTTCCATGTATAAATTTTCCATTATAACAAGAAGTTTGACTGATTAATTTCAGAATTAAATGTTTATTTTCTTTGCTTAAAATATTATTTAAATGTTAACTCATTTAAGCCCCTGGTTTCAAAAAAAAAATCCAGTAATTATCACAGTTTATCAGCTTGAGTCAGTTTATACAGTAAAGATAAACTTTCTTTGTAGGAAGTATTACCTTTTGTAATAAATATTATATATGCCAACAATTTAGTTGTTGAATTATTTTTCTCTTTGCCTAAATAAATAACTAATTTAGTCTTTGTAATGGAAAATAATGGTTCATGACTTTTGACAGAGAAAGTTTTTCTAAAGTGGTTACAACTCCTTTATCACAGCAAACATACAACATTAACATGTTAGATTTCTTGATTATATCCATGCCCTTCTTGTTGAAACTGTACAAAATCTGATTGACTGAGCTTTGGAAAAAAAATATGTTTTTTAAGTTTAATTTTTCAAAATGTAATTATTGAAGGCTTTTCAAGTTAATGATTAATGTTTAGCTCATGTATGGGATTTACATTTCCAAATATTACTAAAATGTCAGCAAACAGTCGAATTTTAAAATTGCATTCATCTTTTTAGTAATGTTGCTAAACTCATCAGGAAATCTAATCATCTTCAGGGTATTAAATAAATTTCAGTTGACGTATCAAAGGCTGTCTCAAGGTTTAAGCTTACTAAGGCTATTTTTTTTTTTTTTGACTTATTTGATTCTGGGTTTTTAGCTAAATCTCTTAGCGTAATCACTCTCTTGTATAGTCAAAAGTAAGTATGTTAATGATAAAACAACTTTGGTCTTTACTTATGTTATCTCCTGTATTTTTTATCTAAACGTGTCACAGCTATTTTAACTCTATCAACATTGAGGTGTTAAATCAGCCTTGTTTACAAATAGGAGTAATCAGTGAAAATTTCTAGGAGTGTGGAACTAAATTAGAGTTTTATAGTAATAGAAGGCATTGTCAATTAAGGAAATGACTTTATAAGGAAAATGTTTGCAGATTTCAGCAGATATTTTATCTAAACCTTGAGCTTTGGGATTTTTGCAATTCTTCTTTACTTCTTTGATCTTTATTACTGAGGTTTTTATTCAATATAGCTTTTTTGATTGTTAACTTTGGATATTATGTTTTTGTAAATAATTTTATTATTAGATTATCTGCACTATAATGTTCCTTACCATGGAAAATTTCCATAAATTTCTTGAAAATTAATAACATTTCTTCTTTTCTTAGTTGGTGGTTTAAAATATTACTAATATGAGTCTTTCTTTTCATTACTTTACATCTATTAGCTAATTTGTTTGTGTTATGTTGTAACTGAATTACTATCTAATTTAAGCTTCTCTAAAGTTAATTCTGTTTTATGAGTTAATATTTTCTCATAGTCTGCTGTTATTTTCTAAATAGAATTTGAATTATATTGCCTGTTTTCATGAAGATCTAACATGGCTCTCTTTAATTCTTCATGTATCTTCAAGATATCTTTATTCAATTTTTTTAGTTTTTTTAAATCATTCCCACATTTTACTATTAATCTGAAAAAATATAACTTGACTGCTGAAATGTATTTCAATTATAAATATTCTATTTGTTCATTTTGTTCATTCAGATATCTCTGATAATCCTTTAATTTTGTAATATAAGTTGGAATTTTGTACATTACTACATTACATTGTATATTACATTGAATCTTCATATATATATATATATATATATATATATGTCTATATATATATATATATGTCTATATATATATATATATATGTATATATATATATATATACATATATATATATATATATATATATATATATATATACTTGCAGAATTGGGATCAGAAATGGGAAACAGTGGTTTTAAAACTATTTATTTTATCTGATATATTGATGTATAAAGTCTTTCCATTTTAGTCTGTATCCCATGCTCATGTGACTACTCCAAGAATATCTGGAGTAAATGATTCATACAGTGACTGATTCTTAGAACCACCTAGCTACATAGGTTCATAGATTAGAACTAGGCTAACTGCCCTTGTGAGCCATTTCCAGCCTAGCCAATTACCCCATGTGAGAATCAAACCCTGCACCATGTGTCTGTAAGATAAGCACCTTAACCATTAAGCCATCTTCTTGGTGCCGGAATTAAATCTACCAGCCACACTAATTAACACAACCAAAAGTCCACATTCTCCCATTTCAATGGAAGAGATTGTTAGAAGTAACTATTGGGGAGATCAGTGGAAAGATGGGGTGGGAGGTGCATGTATGTATGTCTGAGTGTATGCAGAGGTATGAGTGCTGTCATCTGTGCATATGTATGTGCTTGTGTGTCTGTGCATGTGTATAAGAAAATGAGAAAACCAAAATCAGTGCTGTTATAACAAGGCAGTCCATAAAACACTGCTGTGACTCAAATAAGAACTTTAATAAAATAGTAATACTTAAGGTGGTGGTGCTGCGGTAGCATTGTCGCCTCACAGTAAGACGTTGTCCTGTTTGATTCTCAGCTAGAGCGTCTTCTGTGTGGAGACATGCGTGAATGGACATACCTTCGTTGAAGGTTGTGCATCAGGGCCAGCAACTCAGCACGTAAAAATCTACTGTCAATCATTAGCGGACCGGAGTTCCGCTGTGGCGACCCCTAACCGGGAAAATCCGAAAGACACAACAACTTAAAAAATTTCTAAGAAACTTATAAAACTGGCAGATAAGCACTTTCAGGCACAAGATTACCCTTCATCAGATCTGTTAAACTAATCAGAGAAGTCAAAATTTAAAAATCTTTCATCCAATCAACATTAATGCTGCAGTTTCCACCCCTTAAGGGCGGGTTTCAGTGGCAAGTATGAGTTTAAACCGGGATATGTAAGTGCTTGGAACCTTCCTATCCATTTTAGTTTTGCAAGTTCCAAGCGATTATTATGATCACCATCTCTCTGTTGTTCATATACTACTTGTGATACTCTTAAAATAAATAAATAAATAAATAAATAATCACTAAATCAAAAACCCCTCCCCTTCAACTATTTAAATTTATTGGCCATCCTACTGTATTCCATAGTACCAGAATACAAAACTGACCACCCCTTTCAACTCATCTTGCTGTTTTAAAAATAGTAACTCTTCACTAAACCTTAACTTTTTAAACAGGCAAAACTTAAATACCTACTTTCACATCTAACTTCTCTAGTGCACACTGCAGTGTGCATTTTTTTTTTTCATCTTACCTTTAAGCATCCCTTTGACTAGCACTTTCTCTAATATCTGCTGGAAAGCACTAGGAAGCCTTAAACTGATACAAGCACTTAACTCTTCTTGTTAAGGAGAAATTAATAGTAGGCACTAAACAACCTATAATTGCAAAGTACCTTGCTAAGGTAAGGGAAAACAGCTCCTGTACTTTACAAAAAAAAAAAAAAAAAAGCACCAAACCAGGCATGTCCAAGGGTCAGCTTCCAGTGATTTCTCCTGTCCACCTGGTGAATCTGGGCATACTGGGGCAATGCAGCAATTGCCTCGTACACAGACAAACCTCTCGTCCTACCACCCAACACTACAACCTGTGAGAGATGCACTTACATAGCCAAAATGGAAGCAAAGCTCTCTCCACCCTAGATTGTGCTAGACAGTCAAGAGGAGAAGGTTAACACCCACACTACACCTCAAGCAACACATAGCCCTTCTAAACCCACACCACCATAAACCCACAACACCAACACCCACATATAGCAACACTAAATGCACATATGCAGAGGCCCTTAACTGTAACCTGCCCAAGCAACAAGGACCTCTGAAGCTGAAACGCAAACAAACACCAATCACAACCAAAGTGTCACATAGTTCACAACACCTGTGTGCCACCCAGCAACAGCCCCTAAGGCAAGACAATGTACCTAACACTTTAGTCATAGGTGACTCTATAGTCTGGCACACTGATGTCCCTCTCACCAGGTTGAACAAGGAGAAAATTACAGTCAGCTGCCTGTTGGGTGCCAGGATCCGCCCCATAATGCATGCACTCAAGTCACTCCACAACAAGTACAAATATGACTCTGTCATTGCCCATGTTGGAGTGAATGACTTGAGACGTACCTCCCTGGACTACATGAAAAGAGACATGGACGAGCTCTCGGATCATGTGGCCGAGGCAGGTATGACCCTAGCCCTCAGTAGCATCCTGCCTTCGCCCAGAATGATACCACAATATAAGGACAAAATGATTGACTTCAACAATTGGCTAAGCTTCTGGTGTCATTCAAAGGGGATCCAGTATCTGTCTGCCTGGGACGACATGATTGACAGACCACGATGCTTTGCCAGAGATGGTCTGCACCTGTCGCCCCTGGGATTCAGGTTACTGTCTAAGGCTCTTGCCACCCCTATAGTGCCTTTTTTAGGCAAAGTTCAAAGGACAAAACCACCACCGTAACAGGTACAAGCATGCAAAATCTGAAGGTAATGCTACTCAATGCTAGAAGTCTAAACCTCAAAATGCACTCTCTCGAGGCACTCCTAAAAATGGAGAACATTGATATCTGTGCAGTAACTGAGACCTGGTTCAAAGCACCAGAGAGCACCCCTGCAATATCAGGCTACAACTCTTACCACACTTTTCAGCCACCAAAGCAGGACCGAAACACTAAAGGTGGAGGAGTGTCAATATTCGCCAAGGATATTCACACCACCAGGCTAGTTGCCCAACACAATGCGTCTGAAATTCTCCAGGTGCAACTAACACTAGGTAAGACTGCAATCCAAATTATAGCTTGCTACAGATCCCCCACCATACCCCAAGATTCTCACTACACCTTTCTAAACATTCTGGATAATATTAAGATAGAACCAAACACCCTAATACTGGGTGATTTTAACTACCCTGCCATTAACTGGGAAAGCTACTCATGTACCAACACCTTTGCCCAACGGTTCTTGGAATTCATAAATTCCAACGCCCTGGATCAACTAATCCATAGTCCCACCAGGGAATCCAATATCCTAGACCTGGTCATTACCAACATGGGAAATCGATGCTCCACACCTATGGTCACCCCCTCGTTAGTCACGTCTGACCATAAGCTAATCACCCTTAACATCCACATCCCACCACCACCCCCTAGTAAGGAAACCTCCATAAAAAATTTCTCCAAAGCCAACTTCATGCTACTCAAGTCAGAAGTGACAAACTTCATGACACCCATGCAGACGGGAGCTGAAAGTTCAACTGCTGAATCCTACACTAAGGCACTGTACGAGCACATCCACTCATGCATAAATCGTGCCATCCCAAATAGAACCAAGATGCTCTCATAGGTTCATAGGTTTATACTAGGCTATCTGCCCTAAGGCATTTATAAGCCTAGCCCAAAGTTTTGTGGCTTACGCCACCCCTTATATGAAAAAATACTGTGCCCATTAGTTTGTTGTGCCTCTGTCCAGCAGTGACACAGAGATGATTCCCGGGGTAAACCTACAATCTCCCATCCACAGGTCAAGATTTCTCTTGAACAGAGCCAGCGAGGTGCTCTGCCTCACATGGACCGGGATTTTATTCCACAACATAGGGAGTCTCTGAGTGATAAATCTATCCCTCCAGCATGTCCTATTTATATCCGTGCTAAGGTTTAAGTCACTTGCTCTAGTGGTTTTGGTGGATTTGGATTTTTTGAGGTGGAGCATGTCCATTAATTCCGGGTTGGACATGGCCTTGTATGTCAGGCACATGTCACCACTGAGCAGACGGTATGCGACTGAATAGAGCTGGAGTTTCTTCAATCTGGCAGTATATGACAGATTTTGGAGTCCCTTTATCCTTTTGGTGAGGAACTTTTGGGGTCTCTCCAATTGCTGCAGATGTCGGGTGAGATACATCCCGAATGGGGCATTGTACTCGATCATTGATCTGATAAGTGAAGAGTACAGGGGGAACAATGACCTCACTAGATCTGGATGTGAATCCCTTCATGATCAGGTGGGCAATGTAGAAGGTCTTTCTAACCACTTTAGCAATGTGAGTGTCAAAAGAAAGGCCACTGTCAACCTGGGTCTCCAGGTCCCTGATAACCTCTTCTGTGCTTAGTGGATTGCCACCTAAATGGTAGCTTGGGGTTACCTTGTTTTTCCCGAAGGGTATTACTATACATTTTTTGGCGTTTAACTTCAGGCCATGGCTCTGGCACCAGATATCTGTTTCCGTGAGTCCCTTCTGAAGGATATCCGTGTCCGATGCACTTTCCACTATGGCGCCCAGTTTGCAGTCGTCTGCAAACTTTGTCAGCCAAAGTCCTCCCATGTTGGCATCCAAAAAAAAGAAGCCAATCTGGTGGTCCCCTGCCATAAACAAACTTTACTACAAAAGGAAGAAACTGTTGCAGAAAAGAGGAAAATCCCAGGATGCAAAAAACTTCCTTACCAGCCTCAGTAAGAAACTGAGATCCCTCATAAAATCCTCTGAAGCTAGTTATGAAAATAAAATTGCCAAAGATTCCAAAGACAACCACAAGGCATTCTATAACTATGTCAAGAATCTAAATGGCAATGCTCAGATCTGCTCTGAGCTAAAACAGAATGGCATTAAATATACTGATCCCAAGGATATTGCCAATATCCTGGCAGATCGATTCAGTGCCAACTTCACCCCCTCTCACCCCCTAAATGGCCCATCTCAATACCGGAGGATTGCCAAATTCCAGTAATAACGGCCACACAGGTAAAAAATGCACTCTCCAAAGCTAAGAATACAGCATCCATGGGACCAGATGACATCCTGGGCTGTGTACTACATGAACTACAGTATGAACTGGTACCTCACCTAAGTGTCATGTTTAATCATAGCCTCACCTCAGGTTTTGTGCCCACTGAGTGGCGCACAGCTGCAGTTATCCCACTCCACAAGGTGGGATCCACTTTGGATCCCGGAAACTACCGTCCCATCAGTCTGACAAGCCTTATCTGCAAGGCCATGGAGCGTATTATCATGGAACTTATAAACAAAGACATTGGCAACCTTCAAACACTGGACCCCACCCAGTTTGGGTTTGTGAAGTGCCAATCTTGTCTCCTGAACTTGATTGACTTCTTCAAATCAGTCTCCAGAGCCATGGACAAGGGTAAGGTGGTCCACGCAGCCTATCTAGACCTTGCCAAGGCCTTTGACACCATCCCCCACTCTGGAATCATAGGTAAACTTACTAAGCTTGGCATTAATCCCTTCTTCACCCAATGGGTTGCTAACTGGCTTACTGATAGAACTCACACTGTAAAAGTAGCCCACTCCAAATCCAGCTCCAGACAAATGGAGTACCTCAGGGTTCAGTCCTGGGACCGCTCTTGTTTGGCATCTACTTCTCTGAATTACAGGCCAACACTAAGGGACTCTGGATAACAAAGTTCGCAGATGACTGCAAACTGGGAACCATTACTAAATCCGCAAATGATCTGGATACTCTACAAAAGGGCCTTACAGAAATAGATGCTTGGTGCCAGAGCCATGGGCTCAAGCTCAATGCCAAGAAATGTATAGTTATCCCCTTTGGGAAAAAACATTTATCAGTGAATTACCATATAGGTGGCAGTACACTAAACACTGAAAGTGTGATATGAGACTTAGGGACACAGGTGGACAGCGGTCTCAACTTCGATAACCACATCGCCACAACAGTCAGGAAATCCTTCTATGTGGCACACCTCATCACTAAGGGCTTTTCATCCAGAAAAAAGGAGGTCATTGTCCCACTGTACTCATCCCTCATTAGACCCATTATAGAATACAATGCCCCATTTGGTATGTACCTCTCAAGACATCTGCAACAACTGGAAAGGCCACAGAAATACCTCACTAAAAGAATCACAGGCCTAAAGCAGATGCCCTACGCTGACCGCCTTAAAAAACTCCAGCTATACTCTTTCGCATATCGTCTACTCAGAGGCGATCTTTGCTTAACATACAAGGCCATGTCAAACCCAGAGCTGTTGGACATGCTACACTTAAAGAAATCCCAATCCCTCAGAGTCACACGCTCCAGGGAGCTAAACCTTGTCATCACAATGAACAAAACATGTTGGAGGGATAGGTTCCTGACCCAGAGACTCCCCAGATTCTGGAATAGATTGCCCATACATGTCAAGCAGAGTGCCTCTTTGGTCCTCTTCAAAAGGAACCTTGACTATTGGATGGGAGAAAGGAAATTCATCCCAGGGATCACGTCAGTCGCCCTGCTAGACAGGGGTCCAGGGAAGTAAATAGTGTGGGAAGAAATAGCCAGGGAATTGTTATGGCTAGGCTTGTATAGGCCCTAGGGCTGATAGCCTAGTACCAACCTATGAAACCTATGAAACTTCTGTCCATTTGGTTCATGCACATATTAGGTAGACAATATACATATTCTATTTATTTTCTTCTGTTCCCTCCTACTACTTAAGACATCCTACTCTACCACCTCTTAGTTTTTCTCACCTTACACATAGACTTTACTAAAAGAATACCCCCATAAGCTTAATTGCTTCACAGCATGTGTATATGTATATATTGTTTGCCTATCTCTAATTACCTTATTAGAACTATATCTGTTGTAGCCAATCTAGCTCAATTTGCTGTATATACTTTTATGCAAAAAAAATGTTTTTCATTACTATTTGTTTATTATCGTGTATATACTTTACTTCTATATTTTTGGACCTTATATATTGTAATTCTCTATCTTGGAGTGTAAATTTTATGTTCTGTAAAAGTCATTATCTAGAGCTTTTTTCCTTGGGTCTCCACTGAAAATGGGCTTCTGGCCCAGCTGGACTAACCCAGTTAACAAATGTCAAATAAGTAAAGTGAATAAATAAAAATGTTTCACCAGGGGATTTTTAAGATCTTTCAGATGGATATCCCTGATATGCTTAGATATCATTTCTTTAAACTGTCTCACAGTCTTACCTACATAGAAACATGTACAGCTGTCACATGTAGCCAAGTACACCAAACTTTTATTAGTACAGTCAGCATACAACTTTGGTATAACCATAACATTAATAAATGGATGTTTGAAATCTTGTTCTTTGGATATATATTTGCAATTAGAACGACAACAACATGGATAGGTTCCTTTCCTGCTGGACTGTATCTTTACATACACACACACACACACACACACACACACACACACACACACACACACACACACACACACATGCTTGTGTGCTTGGGTACTCACAGTACTACAGGGGTTACTTAGGGAATGGGCAGAGTAGGTGTGTGTGTGTGTGTGTGTGTGTGTGTGTGTGTGTGTGTGTGTGTGTGTATGGTATGTATGTATGTGTCTGCATTAGTTAGGGGATAGACAAAGTAGGTGTGTGTGTCTGCTTGGGTACTCACAGTGTTGTTGCTTTTCTTGTTGTTTTTCTTTTGGCTTTTCCCAGTTAGGGGTCGCCACAGTGGAACTCCGGTCCGCTAATGATTGTCAGTAGGGTTTTACAGTGCCGAGGTGCCAGCTTTTGATGCCCAACCTTCAATGAAGGCACGCCCATTCATGCATGTCGTTCAAACGCCGCTCGACCGCGGGGAGGACATGCAGACTCCACACAGAAGGCGCTCCAGCCGAGAATCGAACGGGAGAACCTCTTGCTGTGAGGTGACAACGCTACTGCTGCACCACCGCGGCTAGCTTGGGTACTCACAATAGAGAATTTAATTAGGGGATAGGCAGAGTAGGTGTGTGTGCATATGTGTGTGTCTGCTTGGGTACTCACAGTGTAAATGTTAGTTAGGGGATAGGCAGAATGGGGTGTGTGTGTGTGTTTCTGAGTGTAATAGGGAGAGGTTGGGTGTCTGCGCTCTGGTGAGCTAATGTGTTGGCGGAAGACGGGATTGCCATATCTGTAAATTCCCCTGGCCTAACAAGTAAAGCCTGTAATAATTGGGATGAGGACAGAAGACACCAGGGATTGTTAAATATCACCTTAAGTCACAGTAAAAGTTAATAGAGCAAAACTTTGTCTACAAAAAGCATATTTTGAATTATAAGAGGTGTGAAACACTTATACCTTGCACTACTGACTGTATTCGTCATGAAAAGGGACAGAATAGTTATATGAGGTGAGGTCATGGATATTCTGTCACATCAGGGGCAGCTGAGAGGTAAGAGGATGCTTCCTTGTGTGTGTGTATGTTTGCCAGGGGCGGCTCGTGCTATAGGACTGCAGCCCTCCCACCTGTAAAATGTGTCCCCCACTTGTGTATAAAATAAAGTTCCAGTCCCCCCACAGTCCCGTAGAACATATAAAAAAAATAAAATAAACAATAATTCTCGGACTCTGAGCATGCATGCGCTTAGTTCCTGGCTGCTGTGTTAGGCAGACCAGAACTCAAAGCATGCATACTCAGGCATTCCTGAGCTCCAGACTGCTTAGTTAGGCAGTCCGGATAGGGAAGGGAGTTAACTCCACCCTTCTGACCCAGAGATCTGTGCGGTGGTGACCGCACAAACCAGACGGTCACCGGACTGCATCGCCCACAGGCTGGGCCAATCGCAGGAGGCTCCAGCCTCCTCACATATCGCGGGAGACATGTGTGGGCTAGTATGGAGGACAGGTGGATCGGTAGTATGGAGGAGGATACATGCGCGGGCTAGAGGACGACCGATTGGGGCATTCGTGGAGCGTTTGGAGCCAAGAGCAGACTGATCTGGGAAACAGCTACAGGACATGACCATCAGGTCAGGTCAAGTAAGGTAGGTGTGTGTGTGTGTCTCTCTATTTTAGTTATCAGCTGATCATTGGCAGGGCTGATGTCTTAATTTCTAGAGTCAATAGGCATCTTTTATGTAATTCCTAAAAGGAAAATCAAGATTTTCTGAATGTGAAAAAAGGTAAAACAATGGAGTTCTCTGTGTATCTTGTTACAGAACAGCTGTAAGAAGTAGCTGCTTTGCAGCTGTAATGCATTCAAGTTTGTTCTGGATGTCTTTTGAGAGTGTTTTTTTTTTTTCTTTTTTGTGGAAAATGGATACTTTCTTATTAGGGCTGCTCCCTTGAATGATTTATTATTAATAAAGACTAAAATATTAAGTCAGGAATACTTTATTGATAAAAAAGCATCTTATTGCATTGAGTGTGGACTGTGACAGCATCCATTTTGGCAAGATAAGGTACTGATGTGTTTCTGCGAGTCTGAGGGTCAGCAAAATGCATCATAACTTAGTGGGCCTACTTGCAGCACATAGAATGTTGGCTTCATCATCAGCTGAATGACTTTGCTTGGAGTGTTTGGCCAGGATGAGTGAAAATAAGCTGGATACTTCTGCACAGTACAGAAAAGGATTGTGCAGTGGTTTAGTGTGCTGTTATGGTATAATTTTGTGTAGACAGCTTATCTTTTGCCATGTGTTTGCTGATCACAGTATTGCCCGATCCCACTCCATACTCACATTTTCCTTTTCCTATCTGATCGTTTTCGTTCCAGTATGGAGGAGTATTACTGAATGTTTTGCCACTCTTACATCTTTGATAATTTATTTATCTTGATGAATACAAAATCTACTGAATTTTATCATGTTCATTATGGCAGTCTTGTGTGCTAGCAAATGAAAAAAGATAATGTTTATGATTTTAGCAGTAGCAGTATAAATGCATAAATTTAGGAAGTTTAGGAGTCATGATTTTCTGCATGCTTGTGTCGATGAAGAAGTGATCACTGGAGATATGGCACCATTTTGTGGAATTCTGGAGATGATGGGTAAGTAACCTTACACAAAGTCAAGTCAGTGATTTTGATGGTATAGCCAATTTAAATAGATTTATATAATGTTCCAAACCATGCAGAATATTTACGCTTAAAACACATTGTGAAGGTGAGAGCAAGCTTTATTATGTCAGGGACATATGTTGCAAGGTAAAATTATACAGTCTGTAGTACTACTATTTCTCTGACAGAAAGAAAAAAAAGACAAAACAAAGGATAAAGAAGGGTAGGAGCAGAGGCAGCAAATGTAATGCTGAGAGACTAGGCCAGAGCTTTACAAGTCTGAGGTTCTTCATTGCTGCAGTTAAAGCCTTCTGCATTTCACTCTTTGTCTTTGGAATTTAAGAGTACAGTTCATATTGTGATGTGTTTGTTAGTTACACTGGGATTCAAAGCTACAGTGCATGCTAAAATGAAAACGACAGTTGGACAGGGGGAGTTGACTCCGTCCATATATCTTTACCTTTCTGCTCAGGCTGTGTCCCTCACTTCATGCATCCTCTATATATATATATATATATATATATATATATATATATATATATATATATATATATAGGGATTACTGTTTTTGGAAGGGCATTATCATAACAGGTGGAGGAGCTAAAGAAGTCTGTGCAGTCCAGAGAGGGTGATATAGAGGTGAACTGTCTAGAAAAAAAGAGTACAGAGAGATATAAGATGCCCTTGGGACAAGAGCTACATTGTATATCTCAAGTGGGCACAACCAATAATAAAACATTCCTTACAGATCTCTTTAATGTGGAATTATTTAGATTACCTTTACTTCTGCAGAGATTGTGCATATTTACTGACACTGGTGGATTGTAGAAGTTTGAGTAGATTTTATGATGGAAATGTTCTGAAATGGGCAGTTTTGTCATTATTAGTGCATGCATTTTTTTATTGTTTACTAGAAAAATGCTGTACTGTATTATACGAGGAATATAATTTAATACAGTCAGGAAGGTGTATCAAAGAACACATGTATGTTTCCTGTGCAAGCGGTCTATGATTTGAAAAC
Source organism: Protopterus annectens (assembly GCF_019279795.1). NCBI lineage: Eukaryota > Metazoa > Chordata > Ceratodontiformes > Protopteridae > Protopterus > Protopterus annectens. The sequence goes on from NC_056743.1 coordinate 35,621,554, forward strand.
AGCCCAAAGTTAATCTTTATCTGCCACTGGCCAGATGTATTTTCTTTGAATGTGGGTTTCAATGCTGTTTCAATGAATGTGAGTTTCAAGGGCAGAGAAGTTTTGATGCTAAATCTATTTTAATTGTGAGACTGCATTGCTTTGTTTAGCAGATTTCTATTAGTGTTTGTGCTGCAAAATGTAAAATAAAACTTTTAAATGAAATCTAAATCATTGTAGAAGTAAAGTAGTATGCACATTACAGTGTTTATGGTAAATGGGGTGAAATAGCCAAGTCATGGTACATTGGAATATCTGCAGGGGGGAGGCCCCATTCGACCATGATTTTGTGAGGAGGAGAAGGGCAGCAAACTCAGACAGCCCGGCTTAACTATACCTCTTAACTGTCCAGATTTTTGCAGAATGAATAGATTTTTGCTTCTTATTTTTGGTTCGTTCCTCTCAAAATTTGTGGTTTTCTGGCAAATCATGTAGGAATGAAGTCAGTAAATAATGACAGACATTGAGTTTCAGAATTCATACTCTTTAGAAAAATTCATGCTAAAGCAAGACCTGTTCTGTAAACTATGTTTATACAAGAGCAACTTTTTAGTACTGTTCGTATGTTCCCCTAATATATTTGGCCTTGTCCACATTTACTGTGTTAAGAGGATGAGAAGTATGCGCAAATAAATCACTTTTTAGAATTAGGTATACCCAAACCTCTCAATAGTCCCTGATTTTGGCTCAAAATGTTGCTCTACCCCAATAATCCCTCTGCAAAATGGCAAATTTGGAAGAAAACGTGGAGGGTTTACAATTAATAAATAATTGTAATCAGTTATAGATTACTTGTAATTTGAGAAATGCATGTAGATTCTTTTATTTTGTCAGCTGCTCAAGTTAGCAGTACTAATATTAAAAAGTGTCCCTTCTTTGACAGGTTCCCAGCTGTATTGTGTGGCTATTTTATATTTCTCCATCACATTTTAGGTCCGGTTTTCATAAAATTGTGGTTTTCTGGCAAATAAGTGGCAAATCATTAAAGACTGAAGTTAGAAAATAATGACAGACATTTGAGTTTCAGATTTCATGTCCTTCAGAAAATTAATACTAATGCAAGACCTACTATTTTATTATCTTCCTAAGTTTATAAGAGCAATATTTAAAAATTATCTTATTTTTGGGTCTTTGTCCCACTTCTGTTTATGGCTTTGTCCAGATTTCTTGCTCTGAGGCTGAGAGATATGACAAATGTATCAGGGCCATCAGCGTCGGCCAGAGACATTTAATTGTGACATACGTGTTGCACCCCACTCTCCCACTTAGTGACTCTGGATGTGTCCAAGCAAGGCAAGGAGCAGTTATGCAGTGTTAAGGTAGACTCAAGTACCACAGTGGCTTTTCATCTATCCTTGATTTTGGAGAATATTTTGGTTTTCTGTCATATTTTTATACTGTTGATTTATGCTTCTTATTCAGAAAATGCACGTTATTACACTGCCTGTTGCACTGTGTTTAAGTAGGAATGCTTTAATAACCATCAGGTACGCTTGTCTGAGATTGTAAGATGCAAGTAAGCTTTAATAAGCATACTGTTAAAGGATTACCAACACTGAAACCTTTTTGTTGCGATGAAGAGAATATTTACATAACTAAATAACATATAAAGCCTTGGGTATTGAAATGCATATGACAGTATTTGTAATAAAGGACAGGATTACAGTATTTTCAGAAGCTCAATACATTTGTTGGGGACTTGCAGTCATCTTTGAAGGCTTTACCAGTAAACTAACAGAGTGCCAATCTGTCATGTGTGGTCCAGAACCTGTGCAGTAATCCTTTTAGCAATTTATCTTGAGTTTGTTTCTTGTTTGTTCATTTTTTTTTACTTTGATCATGTTTTCCCCATGAAACAAGTAGATAGTTGTTGTCAGGCAGCAGGTCTTTTTTTGATAAGAAACATTTTTACAAGTGGAGGTAACACAGAGATTGCTACTTTCAGCATGTTACTTGCTACTTTTATAAAGCTGAAAATATATATTATAATTAGAACCTGCAGTGCAAGGAGAAGTTGTTTGAGTTGAATGCTGCTTGTTTTTTTTATACTTGATTTTGACTGGCATTTCAGTAATGTATTTAAAAAGTAATTTATTTTGTCATGCCTCACAATTTTTTTGTTTTCATCTAGATATTAAGCTGTCATGTAGCCAATGCATTGAAATATTTTTTTTCTTCTACACTTCATTTTGTCTTGATTGGACTCTCATAATGACGGTTTGGCACCCAGGGCAGCCTATTTAAAGTCCCATTTTTTGTGGTTTTGAGCATAGTTCCGCCCCTTTCTAATTGGTCACACCACTTCCCATTGGCCCCACCCATTCTTCTGTCTCCTGCAGCCCCCCCTTTATTTGAAGCCACCAGCCGCCACTGATGTTTGCATGTGTGCTGCAGTGAATGTGGGGCTGCCTGTGGCCACTGTGATGATACTTAGTATATACAGTAATCACCAGCTGCACTGTGATACTTAGTATATGCAGTAATCACCAGCTGCACTGTGATACTTAGTATATGCAGTAATCACCAGCTGCACTGTGATACTTAGTATATGCAGTAATCACCAGCTGCACTGTGATGATACTTAGTATATACAGTAATCACCAGCTGCACTGTGATACTTAGTATATACAGTAATCACCAGCTGCACTGTGATACTTAGTATATAAAGTAATCACCAGCTACACTGTGATACTTCTTAGTATTTACAGTAATCACCAGCTGCACTGTGATACTTTGTATATACAGTAACCACCAGCTGCACTGTGATACTTCTTAGTGTATGCAGTAATCACCAGCTGCACTGTGATACTTTGTATATACAGTAATCACCAGCTGCACTGTGATACTTAGTATATGCAGTAATCACCAGCTGCACTGTGATGATACTTAGTATATACAGTAATCACCAGCTGCACTGTGATACTTAGTATATGCAGTAATCACCAGCTGCACTGTGATACTTAGTATATGCAGTAATCACCAGCTGCACTGTGATACTTAGTATATGCAGTAATCACCAGCTGCACTGTGATACTTAGTATATGCAGTAATCACCAGCTGCACTGTGATGATACTTAGTATATACAGTAATCACCAGCTGCACTGTGATACTTAGTATATGCAGTAATCACCAGCTGCACTGTGATGATACTTAGTATATACAGTAATCACCAGCTGCACTGTGATACTTAGTATATGCAGTAATCACCAGCTGCACTGTGATGATACTTAGTATATGCAGTAATCACCAGCTGCACTGTGATACTTAGTATATGCAGTAATCACCAGCTGCACTGTGATACTTAGTATATGCAGTAATCACCAGCTGCACTGTGATACTTAGTATATGCAGTAATCACCAGCTGCACTGTGATACTTCGTAGTATATACAGTAATCACCAGATGCATTAGAGGCCTGTAAATTAGCCAGTAATGAGGCCTTCATAGTACAGCTAATTTGCCTCTGAAGCTCTGCTTTTTATGATCATGTTTTAGGGTCATTCTGATGCAGCATTTACCACTCACAGCTGGGTTATTTCTGAATCCTGGCCATACACCTGGAGCAAGCAAATCAAGAAATAGTGATTTTTGCAGGAGATACGTCAACTGGCCCTTGTTTTCAATTATTAAGGAATTCCCAATATTATTCTAGCATGTCCAAAGGTCAGTTTTCAATCTCCTCTCCGGTCCACCTGGTGAATCTGGGAATCTTGAGGCAATGTTACAACTGCCTCATGTACACAGACAACCCTCTCCTCCTCCCAACAAATTCCAACACATGTGAGAGATGCAACCATATAGCCAAACTGGAGGCTAAGCTCTCTCAACTCAGTACTGGCATAACCAGTCAGGAGGAGAAGGAAACCGCACTCACTACAATTCCAGTCTCACATAGACCTACCACGACAGCAAACCAAACACATAATCACACAAAAACATACTCGGAGGCTCTAAATAAAGATCTGCCTAAGCAGCAGAGACCTCCAAAGCAGACACCCAAGCAACCGCTACCCCAAAACAAAACACGTGCAACACATATCTCACAAAGCCAGTGTGCCGAACAGTCACAGCCCTTAAGACTAAACAACACACCTGATACACTTGTAATAGGTGACTCTATCGTCAGGCACACTAACGTCCCGCTCACCAGGCTGAACAAGGAGAGGGTCACGGTGAGCAGCTTGTCGGGCGCTAGGATCCGCCACATAACACAAGCACTCAGGTCACTCCAAGGCAAGTAAAAATATGACTCGGTTCATTGTCCATGCTGGTGTGAATGATCTGAGACGTACCTCCCTGGACTACATGAAAAGAGACATAAAGGAGCTCTCTGAGCATGTAGCCCAGGCCGGTATGACCCTGACCTTGAGTAGCATCTTACCCTCACCAAGAATGATACCACAATATGAAGACAAGATGATCAATTTCAACAATTGGCTTAAGTACTGGTGTCATTCAAAGGGGATCCAATGCCTGTCAGCTTGGGATGATATGCTCGACAAGCCACGATGCTTCGCTACTGACGGCTTGCACCTGTCACCCCTGGGCTTTCGGATATTGGCAAAGGCTCTTGCTACCCCTATAGTGCCTTTTTTAGGCAAGGCTCAAAAGACAAACCCACCTCCATAGGTATCACAAGGGATAAGAAACTAAGAGTAATGCTACTCAACGCCAGAAGTCTAAACCTCAAGATGCACACACTCTAAACTCTCCTTAGCATGGAGAACATCGATATCTGTGCAGTAACAGAAACCTGGTTCAGGGCTCCCGAGCACCCCAGCACTACCAGGTTATACCTCATACCATGCTTTTCGGCCCCAAAACTTGGACCGAACCACAAAAGGAGGGGGAGTATCGATATTCATCAAAGATACCCACACCTCCAGGTTGGTGGCAAAGCATGAAGCATCAGAGACTATCCATGTGCAACTAACAGTGGGTAAAACTGCCTTCCAGTTTATAGCCTGCTACAGACCACCCTCCCAAACCCAGGAACCCCACTCGGCCTTCCTGAGAACACTGGAAAATATGAAGGTCTCTCCAAACACCATTATATTGGGCGACTTCAACTACCCAAACATAGACTGGGAGCATTACTCTAGCTCCAACACCCTAGCCCAAAGGTTCCTAGAATTTATAAACTCAAATGCTATGGAACAAATTGTTACCACTCCCACAAGAGGGGAAAGCATACTGGACCTGATCATCACCAACATGGGGACTCTATGCCCCAGACCAGAAGTGTATCTCTCACTGGTAAGATCAGACCATAAACTATTCTCACTGGATATTCACATCCCGATCCCACCCCCTGCCCAGAAAACCACAGTGAAAAACTTCTCTAAAGCAAATTTCACACTCCTCAAAACCGAGGTGGAATCCTTCAAAGCCCCCGGGCCTGTGGAAAATATGGCCCAGACCGCAGAATCCTTTATAAACGCATTCTATGAACACCTTCAGGAATGCATGGATCATGCGATCCCGAATAAAACCAAAACCCAATCCTCCAAAGGCAGACGTCCTATCTGGTGGACCCCAGCCATAAACAAACTATACAATAGAAGGAGGAAGCTACTAAATGATAGAGCAAAATCCCAAAAAGGGAAGGCATCACTGATCAGTATTAGCAAAAAACTATGGGCACTCATAAAATTGTCTAAGGCCAGCTTTGAGAGAAAAATTGCACAGGACACTAAGGATAATCACAAGACTTTCTTTAGTTATGTTAGGAACCTGGGTGGTAATTCCCAGATATGCTCAGAATTAGTCCAAAATGACAAAAAATACACTGAACCCACAGACATTGCCAACATCCTAGCTGACAGGTTCAGCGCAAACTTCTCCCCCCCTCCCCACCAAAAGGGCAATATCTATCCCAGCAGAGTGCTGCCCCCCTGACATCTCAGATGCTCAGGTAAGAGCCGCCCTCTCCAAAGCAAAAAACACAGTATCAATGGGACCAGACTGTGTCCCGGACTGCGTCCTACATGAACTCCAAAAGAGCTAAACCCAAACATAAAACTACTGTTCAATCTCAGCCTTACTACAGGATATGTGCCCAAAGAGTGGCGTACAGCAACAGTGGTCCCTCTCCATAAAGGTGGTGCCTCAACGGATCCTGGAAACTATCGCCCCATAAGCCTGACTAGCTTAGTCTACAAAGCTATGGAAAGGATCATCATGGACCTCATAAATAAAGATATTGGGGACCTACAGACACTGGATCCTATCCAGTTCGGCTTTAAGGGCAGATCCTGCCTTTTAAACCTGGTTGATTTCTTTGAAACAGTCACCAAGGTGATTGACGAGGGGAAGGTGGTCCACACAGCCTACCTGGACCTCGCTAAAGCCTTCGATACAATACCCCACTCGGGCATTATAGATAAGCTCACCAGCTTAAATATAAACCCCTATGTCACTAGATGGATTGCAAACTGGCTCAAGGACAGAACCCACATGGTTAGAATTGCTGGAGCCATGTCAGACTCCAAACTAGTTACAAGTGGTGTCCCACAAGGCTCAGTCCTGGGACTTCTCTTGTTCGGTATATATTTCTCTGAGGTACAGGCCAACACGGAAGGACTGTGGCTGACCAAGTTCGCAGATGACTGCAAACTGGGCGCCATAATCGACTCTCCAGCCGACACAAGCATCCTCCAAAAGGGCCTCATAGAAACAGACAACTGGTGCCAGAGCCATGGCCTCAAGCTAAATGCCAAAAAGTGTATAGTCATCCCCTTTGGCAAAAACAAAGTGCCCACAAATTACCACATAGGTGGTAATCTATTAAGTACAGAAGAAGTAATTAGGGACCTGAGGACCCAAGTTGATAGCAATCTCTCATTTGACAACCACGTGGCCAAAGTGGTTAGAAAAACATTTTATATAGCCCACCTAATCATGAAAGGATTCACATCTAGATCAGGGGAGGTCATCATGCCTCTTTACTCATCCCTCATCAGGCCCATAATTGAGTACAATGCCCCTTTTGGGATGTACCTTACCAGACACCTGCAGCAACTGGAAAGACCCCAAAAGTACCTCACCAAGAGGATCAAAGGGCTCAAACAGATGCCATATGCTGCCCAGTTAAAGAAACTTCAGCTCTACTCAGTGGCATACCTCCTGTTCAGAGGCGATCTGTGCCTGACGTATAAAGCCATGTCCAACCTGGAATTAATGGACATGCTGCACCTCAGAAAATCCAAATCCCATCGAGCTACGCGCTCGAGAGACTTGAACCTCAGCACTGAAATAAATAGGACATGCTGGAGGGACAGATTCATAACCCAGAGGCTCCCTTCACTCTGGAATAAAATCCCAGTCCAGGTTAGGCAGAGTCCCTCATTGACTCTCTTCAAGAGGAATCTTGATGAGTGGATGGGAGATCGTAGGTTTACCCCGGGTATCACTTCTTTGTCACTGTTAGACAGACGCATAGTATACTAACCTTGAAAAAGGGCATAGCAAAATAAATTTAAAATGGGTGGCGAAAGCCAAACACATTCTGGCTAGGCTTATAAATGCCCTAGGGCAGATAGCCTAGTGAACCTATGAACCTATGAACACCCTTCACCCAATGGGGACTTACACATGCCAATTCTGTGTGGAAAAAGGCATATTTCCTCTTCATTATTACAGCTCTTACACAGGCACCTTCTATCAGGTGATCTGTTCATGAGAAGGTCTTACACAGGCACCTTCGATCAGGTGATCTGTTCATGAGGAGGATCTTAAACAGGCACCTTCGATCAGGTGATCTCTTCATGAGAAGTATCTTACACAGGCACCTTCGATCAGGTGATCTGTTCATGAGAGGGACCTTACACAGGCACCTTCTATCAGGTGATCTGTTCATGAGAAGGATCTTACACAGGCACCTTCGACCAGGTGATCTGTTCATGAGAAGGATCTTACACAGGCACCTTCGATCAGGTGATCTGTTAATGAGAAGGAGTTGGCAGAACTGCTGACAAGCAAACATATGCACATACATAAATATACGTTTAGTATAGACACGCATACACACACACAATCTCTTGAACAAACTTCCTTTCCACAATGTGACACACCATCTTCCTTTAAGAAGGAATTAGACAGTTGGATAGCTTTGCATAAATTTACCCCTCATAATGACATGGCTTATCTCCTTAAAAAAGGAGGTAAGGTCTAAGGGTGTTTACTTGTAAGGCATAAATGGCAATATGGCCCAATTGCCTTATACATTCTGTGATTCTGTTATTCTATACACTTATGTAATATCCTAACAAATAAAAGCAACAAATATTTAAAGGTTTCTATAATTTTTTTTTATATTGCAGATAGAACTAAAAAAAAATGGCAGAATCTGTAATCTTTGAAACTAAAGTGACAAGGGGAACCGCAAGAGTTGCGTATTGAAGTAAATGCTACATTAACAAAATGGTTTATCCTTGTGTCACTGTGGTGAAAGACTATGATGTTATGTTGTCCTATCTCATATTCATTCTTACTGGATGGGTTCGGAGCTGATCCTCTGTTCTGACTCTGCCGAATACACTAACTCGAAATCTCTAACTTGGCTCGTGGCAGAATAGGTATCCCATCTGTGATGCCCATGCCCTGGTCCATCAATCAAGGAGCCTCAGTCCTCACCACTAACACCAGTGAGGGGGCGTCTCATATAGGAGTAAAGGATAACCAATACACACAGTAAAGTGCAATTTACCTTAAGAGCACACAGAGATCACAGTCCGGGGCTGGTTGCTCCCTTGCTGTCCAGGTCCCCAATAAGACTCCCCACTGGTGCAGCTGTAGGGTCCATATCACAGCCAGCTGGGCAAGCTAAAATCTCCAGTACCCTCTCTGTCCAACCAGTGCTTTGTGTCCCTGCCCAAGTAGCTGACTCACACACCCACTTTGGGATAAGAGTTTATACAACCACACAGGCACTCCTGGGGAAGGCTGTGTCAGGTTCTCCAGCTGTGCCCCTTTTACCCAGACTATATGGTAAAAGCACTGCCACCACTCAGCTAATATTTATCAGCTACTCAAAGGCCCTTAAAAGGGTGTCCAATTATTACTGTGCAATATTATTATCCAATTGATAATATAGTCAAGGCTTATTAAACTGACTTGGTACAGGATCCCTTATATACATGCAGTGTACTCTTAGAGCTTAACTTGTCTCTAAGCAAAACAGCCACCATTGACGGTTTTGAAATATTTAATAATAAATAATAAAAACACAAGACAATACTTCTTACTACACAGTGCTAAAGAGTTCAGAGATCACAGAGAAATACTTAAAATAATTCAGTTGTACTGACTTCACATAAAAACACTTAGTGTAATCTTTCTAGTTTCTAGCTATTTCTAAGAAAAAACACAAGTCTAAGATAACTTACATACAGAACACAGGCAGAGTGCTGATGAGTTGGATGGTCAAGACAAAAATGCTTAATGCCCTCTGATTCTTTCTGGTTTTAAAATCACATTTGTGGTTCCCATTACATCATTCTTCATACTTCCTTGGGTTCCCAGGCTAACAGAAACTGCATTTACATTCTTAGCATCTCCTTTTGTTATCTTGTAGCTGGTCAGGAAGCAGAGCAATACAAATACATTTGCATGTTTAAATCTAGCAATTTAACTCTTGGTTAAAACAATAGAAAGAATGTCTTCATCTAGACAGGCTGGAGCCGACCTTTAGATCAAAGGGTCACAACATGCTTTACTTGGTCAGCTTTCTGCCAGCAGAGTGTACTGTTGTTAAATTTTTTTCAGTTCCACGTGTAACTCTATTTTTACCATTTAAGACTACAAGCCTGTGGTTTACATTAATATTTACAGATGACAGAATATCTGGCTAGACTGGCAGCCTTCACACCATCATACAGTGGTGTAATTCCCCAGATCTCGATGGCCAATTTACAAATTCAGATGCTCTCTCCTTGGCCATGGCTAAGTTCTTTAAAATCTTATATTTTTTTCCCTTTTATTTAGCTTTAATATTTTAAAAACACCAAGTCCAAGCCAAGACACAATCTAGAAATTCTTGCACAGAAAAGCAGTACCAATAGCACATAGCACGCACTTGCTAGAAAATAATAGAATTTAATTGAGCATGCTTTCGTCAAAAGACTTCTTCAGAATAACCTGAATATTCTGAAGAAGTCTTTTGACGAAAGCACGCTCAATTACATTTTATTATTTTCTACCAAGTGCATGGTGTTTGCTATCGGTACTGCTTTTCTGTGCAAGAATTTCTAGTTTATAGCTTTAGTATTGCTTATTAGTAGTTAGTTAGTGGTTGTTCCATCATTTATCTGTGTGCTGTAGTTACGAGTGCTGTTTAATTTTGCCATTGTGTGGTTGTTCATTGGCCGGCATTAGTCGTAAGGCCTTTTTGCTATTTTCCAATCCTTTTGTAGTGGTGTAGTTAGTGGTTACAGTAGTAGAAGTTAGTCCGTCTTTCCTTTTTGTGTATATTAGCTCGTTTTAGTTAGAGAGCTAATTTCCTGTTCTGTCTCTCTCTTGCTCACAGCTGTACTAGGTCTGTTTAAGTTAGAGGGCCTAGTGCCCATTTAATTTAGAGGGCAGAGCTGTTCATCTTGTTCCTGTCTTATTAGATGTGTTATTATAGTGTTGTAATAACGTTTGAAACTTTAAATATTTTGGGTGTATTTTTAGGCTTTAGCTTTTATTGTACTAGTGTTGTTTCCTTCTTTAAATGCCAAAAGAAGCTAGAGAGAAGGAACCCAAGCCATTGTTTCTTAAGAAGTGTCAGAAATGCTCTCAGAAGACTTTCATCACTGATGGGCATAATATTTGTGTTATTGTTTCGGGGTCATTCACCTCTAAGACACCTGCATGTTTTGTCATTCTTTCAGCTCCCATGTCTTGCAGGAAAGAAAGAACAAACTGATACTCCAAGGGCTCCTGAAACGTTCTTTTGATGAGGCTCTACAGAGCAGTTCTTCTTCTAGTAGGATGCCTTCCTCTAAGAGTGACAAGACTACAAAACGGCCACCTCCTGCTTCTTCGGCTCATTCGGAGCCGCTGCAAAAATTGGCTAACACTTCTGATGCATCAATCTCAACTCCACAGCCCTCAGAACCAAGAGAGATCATAGACTTGGACAAATCTAATCCTTCACCTCCAAGGCCTTCGGAGCCGGTCCACTGATCTGTTACTGGTCTCCTCTACCTTGAGATCTCCCATTTTGGAGAGATCTCGCTCCCCAACCCCCTCTCCTCCAGGTCCTCTAGAAGCTTATAGGACGATGACATGGACAGGGTGGTGCGCAGACTTTTGAAGTTGTCGGCGCTGGCTAAATTGTTTTCTGCTCAGACCCAGTCGGTCCCAGAGTCAGCCAAGACTATGACTATTACATCCATGACAATTCCTCCTCAGAGCCAAGCTGGATCTTTGGAGCCGGAGTGCTAGGTACCGCTTGCTGTAGATTCTTTGGTTCTGAGACCCCTTCAGGAAATTTCTGAACTGGTCCCTGCTCTGACATTCTCAGTGCCATCCAGGGTGTCTGCAGGCCGAAGTTCTCCAATTGGCTCTGTGGGAGGATGCTCTGACCCGAGTTTCTTTGGTTCTGAGTCTACCTCTTGGAGCTACAGCTCGGCTGAGTTTGGCTCCTACATCAGCATCGGAGCTGATCTCCGTGGAGCCGTGGATTCCATCTGTTTCCTCGGAACTGGGGGTGTTCTCAGAGCCGGGGGGATCTGCCTTCGAGCTGATGAGGAGTGTGCTGTCCCCACCTACAGCTCTACACAAGGATACTGGTATTCTTCCCCCCAAAGCACCAGCGTCTGTCTCGGCAACACCCCATCCACAGGACAGCAGAGATTCAGAGCCTCAGGGAGCTCCATTGGGCAAGCCCAACTCATCCGAGACCTCCCCAAAATATCCTGAGGATGCTCCCTAAAAGAGAACATGCAAGAGGAAGCATATAGACTCCCCTGATGAGTCCATCACCACTGACACTGACCTCGAGGAGTTATTAGGTTCCCCACAGTCGTCCTCTGAAGATATTTCCTTCACAGATATCCTACAGATCCTGAAACAGAGAGGCTGCTGGAAATCCATCAACACTTCTAATGTGGAGTCTGTGTTCCTGAAGGCTTTTGGATCTCAACCTTCATTCTCCTGGGTGTCTCCACCTTTCTATGAACTATTAAAGTTGGTTAGTCAAATGGTGTGGGAGTCACCAGACACTATGGAACTAGTCCTTAGGAGGCCAGATAAGTTCTTGTCAGCACCTTTGGAAAAATGATTTCTCATGAAAGGCATTCCTGTAGATGCTATGATGGTGGCAGCAGCCACCAAGAAGGAACTTTCCGAAACATCCTCATCTGTTCATCCACCGAACAAGGACTCCCGGATGATGGACAGATACAGGAAGCATGTTTTCTCATCAGTGACTTTTACCCTCATATCGCTGAACTATATTTCACACTTTACGGGGCTACAAAGAGATCTCCTGAAGGAGTTAGGAGATCCTCTCCAAGGTTCATTGGCAGTGCTGGTGTCAGAAAAGTTTACATCTCAGCCATCTACTTTAAATTCCATCGTTAACTTCTCCATGATACTAATATCCTATGCAGCAGATGGAGCGAGCAGGGCAGTGGGTTCAGGAGTTTCCCCTGAGGAGGGACTCCTGGATGTGCTTTTGCAACTTTGCAGAGCCCTTCAAGTCTACCTTTACCAACGCCCCTTTTGATGGTTCCTCACTTTTTGGACCTAAAATCAAGGACACACTCACCAGATGCGAGCAAGAAGGGAAAACTCTCTCTGCTGTTGGAATACGTTTTTCTGTACCTTCAAGACCTTACCCTAAAGGTCAGAAGAGTGGGAATATGTGGTTCAAAAGATCCCAGGGAGTTTTTCTAGACTCGCAAGGTGAACCCTTCCCCAGGGGCAGAGGGGGAGGCAATAATGGTAGACATCCTAGAGGCAGAGGGAGTCCGCAAAACCAGGGTGACTGTGATTCGTTTCGCAGATGGCCATACCAGCCCTCCTGAAAGGAGGCCTGTCTGCTCTACTCTGGAGGTAGTCGGGGGGGGTGTACCTTTGTACCCATAAGCCTGGCAAGATATCACAAGAGACAAGTGGGTACTAAGTGTAATATCCAGAGGCTATTCCATTCCCTTTTGCCATCCTGCCCCACAGATCATAACAATCCCAGATGTTCCACCCAGTCAAAGGGAATAAGAAACTGTAGAAATTCAAATGTTGCTAGACAAATGAGTCATCCAAGAAGTCCCCGCAGACCAAATAGGATTCGGAACTTACTCAAGATTCTTTTTAGTGCCAAAAAGAACAAGGGACTGGAGACCCATTTTGGATCTCAGCAAACTGAATGAATCCATGAAGAAGTTTAAGTTCCGAATGGTGACACTGCAGTCAATTCTTCCCTTTTTAGGGAAAGACAACTGGATGTGCTCAGTAGACCTCCAAGATGCATACTACTACATAAAAATGGACAGAGCATCAAGGAGTCATTTACACTTCCGGCTGGGAGCCAGTCATTACAAGTTTCGAGCTCTGCCCTTTAGTCTCACTACAGCTCTCAGGGTGTTCATCAAATGCATAGCAGTAGTCATGGCTCACTTGAGATGTCTGGGATTCCAAGTGTTTCCATACCTAGACGACTGACTCCTAACTGCCACCACCAAGTATCTACTTCAACAGATGAGGGACACCACTCTTCAAACTTGTTCCCGGTTAGGATCACAGTTAGTTTACAAAAATCTGCCTTGTTGCCCTGTCAACATATTACATTCATAGGCGCAGATCTCAACACCGTCTCCATGGTGGCACGACTTCCTCCAGACAGGGTTTCTGTTCTCAGGCAACAAATACTCAACCTTTTACCCAGAACAAAGCAAAGGCAAAGATGATTTTGAAAGTTCTAGGGACTATGGCTTCAGCGATCACCTTAGTTAGTGTAGCCAGAATGCATTTGAGAATTCTTCAGTGGCTTCTGTTTGCTCAATGGTCGTTACAAGAACTTGCCATGTCTCACCAAGTCAGAATCACAGACTCATGCAAGAGAGAGCGCCTATGGTGGCTTCGTACACTTCTGTATGCAATGCATTTCCACCCTTTTTCCCCTCATACCCAAAGTCATCCAGAAAGCAAAATTCTTGGGAAGCAGGCTGATTCTCATTGTCCCATAGTGGCCTTGTCAGATTTGGTTCCCCATTCTCTGGCCTCACCTACAAGAGAAGCCCTGGGTTCCGGACCCAGTTCCAGACCTTCTGATTCATATGTCTGGAACTCTTCATCTTGCTTTCTAAACTCTCATTTTGACAGCATGGCTGCTCCACTTTCAAACTTAGGTTTCAAGACTTCACACCAGCAGTAAAACATATTTTGGTATCCTCTCACAAGGCTTCGACCAGAAAGTTATATGCTAGTAAATGGAAGAGGTTCTCCTGCTGGGCACAAGGGAAAAATATTGATCCCTTCTCTGCCCCAATCTGTTCAATTTTGGAATTTCTGGCGGAACTTTTTCAGCAAGGCTCTGCATCAGGTACAATTATAGTACAATTAGCTGCAATATCTAATTTCCACATTGGTGAATATACTCCTAACCTGATGTCACACAAATTGTGTAAAGCATTTTTAAAAGGCACTTGTTTATTGAGACCTCCCATGAAAGAACCTCTTTCTCCATGGGATTTGTGTTTTGTTCTGACTCACCTAACATTACCTCCTTTCAAGCCCTCATCATCTTCGGATCTCATATTCCATTCTTGGAAAACTATTCTCCTGGTAGCCATTACATCTGCAAGAAGAGTCTCGGAGTTGCAAGCTCTTTCAATAAAGCCACCATACTCGATTTTCCATAGAGAAAGAGTATCTCTACCTACTAATCCGTCCTTCATGCCAAATGTTTGTTCCCAGACCAATCTAAATTAGTCTATTAAGCTCCCAGTGTTTTTTCCCAATCATAGCAACAAGGCAGAGCACAAACTTCAATTGGATGTGGATAGACAGCTTAGGTTTTTTTCTGCACAGAACTGAAGATTTCAGAAAAATAGATCAATTGTTCATTTTCTTTTCTGAAGCAAGAAAAGGCATGACAGTTTCAAAAATTATGCTTTCAGATTGGCTCTCAAATTGCATTACCTTTATATAATCCTCAAATAACAGGAATTTACCATTCAAAGTTAGAGGCCACTCGACCAGAGCATTAGCAGCATCCTCTGCTTACCTGGCCAGATTGTCATTGGACATTGTGCTGCTGCTACGTGAGCAACTCCCCATACATTTATTACTCATTACAAAGTGGATTTGGGCTTCAGGGACAGGGCTTTCTTTGGTTCCACTGTGCTCAAAGGTGTTCTTCCATGAGCCACCCAGGGAAATGGTGCTTGGGACGCTGTCCCATCCAGTAAGAATGAAGGCAAGATAGGACAACATAACATAAAGAAGTTATGTACTTGCCATAATGTTCCATGTTTGTTGTCCATCTTGCAATTTATTCTTACAACTCTACCACCTTCCCCCAGCCAATGACTCCTAGAGGACCTAGAGGGGAGGTTTTCTTCCTTACTTAAGGTGCTCTTTTATAGTTTATTTGTTTTTTTCTATACCTGATGTATCATTTGTAATTTAGACAGATTATTTATGGTTGGCAGCAAACAAGATCTGGAAAATTACACCACTGCATGATGGGATACCTATTCTACCATGAGCCAAGTTAGAGACTTCGAGCTAGTGTATTCGGCCGAGTCGGAGCCAAGGGTCGGCTGAGAACCCCTCCAGTAAGAATGAATGGCGAGACGGACAACAAACATGGAAAGTTATGATAAGTATATAACTTCTTTTTTTGTAATCTTAAAACAGTTGTCGGTTGTCATTGTTGGTATTCTCTTAATGAACAGATAACACTACACACACAGATTAAAACAAAAATGTCCTTTCTTGTTTCTCTGTCTTGTGCTAGCCATTGACTGTTATGAGTACAAAGGAAAGCGGGTAACTGTTCTGTTCCTTTTCATGTCCCATTCTAGCAAGTCTGTTGCAGTAGATCAAATAATCATCCTTTCTGTCTTCCATTTGTCTAGCACTAGTGGATGGGTTGTGGCTGCTTTTACGAAATAAAGTATTTGTCCTGCAGAGGACAGACATTTTTAAAGCAATAATACTGAACCAAAATCTTTCTCCTCTGGTCTGTTACAAGAGAACAAAAAAAAGGACCAAGTTCAGTCAAAGACAGAAGTCAGTAACCGGTCTTTCACAGGATGTCTAGCTCTCTGGGTGTTATTTTTGTGTTTCAGAACTTCTATGGATTAGTTTACAGAACTACAAGGTATGACACAGACTATAAGGAACCTAAGCTGGAAACATTTAGGGACCAAACACGACTAAGTAAACCAAAGGTCTCTTACAGTTGTCAGAACAATTGTGCAGGAGTTTAATTATTTTCTATTATCTATGTATTTATCTGTAGATGAAATTAAGTTGGTTGAAAGATGTCTCCTTTCCAAATTGTTCCCTGTTGTTCTAGGATCTGATCAAGCTAAACATTAAAACAGCTAGCATGCACAAGGTTGGATTTGTATAAAATTAGAATTTATTACCGTATTACCGTGGTAATCCATAAAAACAGAGGAAAACTATTTGCAAATCTAGTGTCTGCCTTGGTAAATGTCCATGTAGTCACAGGGTAAAACCTGAATTGATGTCTGACCAAGTAATCTTCCTTTCCCTCACTGCAAATGAAAATTTATTTTGCCTATATGGATGACCAGACCCTGAAACAGCAAGATATAATATTACAGCTATTAGTTTCTTTCTCAGTATGTGGATGTGATGTCAGTGATAAGCCCAATCAACTCTTCTTTAGAGTCTGTAACTGTGTTAGTTGGGCAGCTCATATAAATGAATGTCCAAGCATAACTGCTCAAGTATCACAGAAGAAAGAAAACTGAATGGCTGTTTCTCTGTTGGCCAAAGTTTGACTGAAGAAGGAAGCATGAATGAACATAGGATCATAGGGTCATAGCAGATTACTACGCTATCGACCCGGAAGTCATTTTAAACCTAGCCGCTCCAACCTAATGTAATACCGTAGAAGTACTAGTTAATACCCAAGATTTTGTTTAGGTGATGACTGTCCATGTCTGGGAGGGTTATGGGTACCATCCCCGGTAAGAATTTATGGTGCCCCATCCACTCATCCAGGTTCCTCTTGAACAGTGTCATAGAGGTGCTGAGTTTCACATGAACTGGCAGCCTGTTTCAAAGTCTTGGCAGCAGCTGGGAGATAAAATTTGTCCCTCCAGCATGTCCTATGTAAGTCACAGGCCATATTTAAGTCCCTGGAACAGGTAGCCCTAGACCCATTTGATTTATGGATATGCAGTAAGTTCTTTAGGTTTGGGTCTTGGGTTGCTCTGTAGGCCAGGCATAAGTCTCCCCTAAGAAGCCTATATGATACAGAGTATAGTGACAGGGACTTTAGTCAGTCTGTGTAAGCCACATGCTGGAGGTCCTTGATGATCTTTGTTAGAAACCTCCGAGGTCTCTCTTATTGCTGCAGGTGCTTAATACGGCACATACATACATATTGAATGGGGTGTTATACTCAATTATGTGCCAAATAAGTGCTGAGTATAGGGGGAGTTATAACTTCTTTTGCTCTTGAGGCAATGCCTTTACTTATTAAATGAGCGGCCTGAAAAGCTATTCTTACAACGGTAGACACATGGTGGTCGAAGTTAAGGTCAACATGTCATCCCAGGTCCCTTACCACTTCATGGGAACTTAGGGTATTGTTGTTGTTCTGATAGTGTGACGGGACATTTTTTGTACCATAGGGAATGATGATTGCATTTAGTTCGACACTGTGACTAAAGCACCAGTCGTTAGTCTGTGTGAGACCCTCCTGGAGTATACTGACATAATTTGAGGATTCAGTGATTGCACCTTGTTTGCATTCGTCTGAGGACTTGTCAGCCACGACCCTTTAATTTTGACCTGTATTTCTGAGAAGTATATACCAAACAGTAGGGGGTGCAGCATTGACCCCTGTGACACTCCACTAATAACATATCTGCTGGTTGATGTGGAGTCACCCACTTAGATAGTATGTGTCTGTTTTTTGAGCCATTTGTCAACCAATCTTACAACGAATGGGGTTTACATTGTCTGCTAAGTTATCAGTAATGCCTGAATGTGGGATTGTGTTTGAAAGCCTTTGTCGAGTCGAGGTATGCTGTATGCAGAGATTTGCCCTCATCAGTGGCCTTAGTCACACTTTCAAAGAAATCCACCAGGTTTAACAGGCAGGATCTGCCCTTCATGAAGCCGAATGGATAGGATCCCGGGTTTGGAGGTCACCTATGTCTTTATGTATGAGGCCCGTAATGATATGTTCCATGCCATTACAGATGTGGCTGGTCAGGCTTATTCATCTGTAATTCCCAAGGTCGGTTGCTTGGCCACCTTTGTGGAGGGGAATAGCCGTAGCTGTTTTCCATTCCACAGGAACAAAGCCTGTGATTAGGCTATGATTGAAAATGGTACTTAGTGGTGCTCGTTCGTATTTTAGCCATTCAGAAGACATTCTGGGATGTCATCTGGTCTCATCTGAAAGAAGACTAAATATCTGACTCCTCAAGTTTCCCTGCAGTAAATATCTCTTGCAAAAATGGGGGGGGGGAATGGAATATCTTTATTCCGTCTGTTCTGTAGAGTGACCCTAGCTGTTACACAAGTCTTTTTCATTGCTGGCCTTCGAAGCAGTGTTTTTTTCTCTTTCAAGTTTATTGCTATTTGATAAAAAACAGTTGTCTGTGAGCCAAAAAATGAAGCAGTTGCTTTGCAAATATTAAGTTTCTCATAGCATCTTGTGAGAGTTATTACCCTTTCGGACCTCTTGACACCTTAATTCCAAAGTTCAGGATACTGTCCAGTTTATATGTGTTTAATGTCCATTCCATATGATTGGTGCCAAGGTGGTCTATATTCCTTTTGCTGAAACCAGATACTGGTCCACATATCCAGAAGGCCCTGTTCTCCCAGCTGGCAAAACAAGTCCTTTGGACGGTGTGCATTTCTGTACTCTGGTTTTCAGTGTCCTTTGTTGTACTCTGACAAATTATAGCAGGATATTAACTAGGTTAATACACAGCAATACATGAAGGAGGAATTAAGAAATACAATCAATACACAGTAAAAAAAATGGCATGGTGGAAGCCACAATGACAATAAGTTAATGTTAATAGTAATTAGAGTAATAGAATAATGCCATCAGTATAAGTACTTTTTTTATTATTAATAAAGGCTTAATTATTTACATTGTCTTCCTGCAACCAATGAATAGTGCATGTAACAGCTTTGCCAAAACAATTATTTAGGTAATAACTCCAAACAAGCTGAAAACACCTTAGTGGCTTACCTAACTGACAAGGAAATGTGGCTTTCAAATTTTCAGCTGTCTAACTGGTAGTTACTAGCATGTATTCCACATGCTAGTAACTGGTAGTTACTAGCATGTGGAATACATCCCCCTTCATAAGCATAGCCCTTTGTACATCCTGTGATAGCTATTATGATTGGAAAACAAATAGGAAACTTGAAGAGAATGTTTGAGAACATCTGTACAATATAAGGAAAGGAAAGGACACTAACGTTCTTTTCAGACATTCCGGTAGGTGTCCTAATTTTAAAAAGTTTGTATTTTTTGTAATTGATCAAGTCATTGTGGAACCTTTTAAGGGTGACTTGGAATTATTACTTGAGTACAAAGAATTAATATGGCAACTGAGGCATAATGCTTCACTTCCACTTGCTATTAATTATGCTTTGTCCCTGGCATGTTTGTTAAAGAAAAGAGCTTTGTGCTTATGATAACATTTATGGTAATTATTGTTTGATTTTCCACTTGTGGACACTTTAGAACAGACTATGAAATGTGTCAGCATTATATGTTTTAGGTTTACGACATTACTTCAGCATTTCAGTACTTCAAAGTTTTTAAAGTTTTATTCTACCTTTACATATATTATTGTATATACTTGTTTTTATGTATTTATTTATGCATTTGAGGGCCATGGTAGTGCAGTGGTTAGCATTCTCGCCTCACAGCAAGAGGTTCTCCTGTTCAGTTCTCAGCTGGAGCGCCTTCTGTGTGGAGTCTGCATGTCCTTCCAGTGGTTGAGTGACGTATAAAGACATGCAGGTAGGTGCGTGCGTGAATGGGTGTGCCTTCTTTGAAGGTTGGGCGTCGGGCTGGCAATTCGGCACCCTAAAAAACCACTGCCAGTCATTAGCGGACCGGAGTTCCAATGTGGCGATCCCTAACTGGGAAAAGCCTAAATACCTTACTATTTATGCATGCATTGTGATTAAAGGATAAACATAGTGAAAATTTTATAATTTTTAGCCAGTATTTTTAACTTTGGAATTATGTTCGTTATTTATTACATTCACATCATCATTGGTGGGTTGCCACTATTTAAATGCTGTTGTTTCCGGTGGTTAGGTAACACTGATGAAGTCTTTTTGAATTGCATTTTAAGATGAAAGTGCTCAGTTAAATTGATTTACTATATTCTGAATAAAGTGTGTTGGTGTGGACAGCTGGCATAATGCTTAAGGTCTTTGCCTTCCATGAACAATGTACAAGGTTAGATCCTGGCCTCCAAACAATGCCTGTATGGAGTTTGCATGTTCTCCTGTTAATTTGTAGGGTTCCTCCCATATCCAAAAAAACACACCCGAGTGTTTCCTCCTCAAAGTCACCCAAGAATGGAGTTGTGGGCAACAACTCAGACTCTAGATGGTGCCTAATGGAGAAAGGGTTGTGTACTTCAACCACTTTGTGCATCTCCTGCTGTACACAGTACCCTCAAGATAGGAGAACATGGATCCAGATTGCTAGCCACTCAATGGTGTAAAAACTGTCTGTAGGTGATTCGGTTATATTGACTAATGTTGCCAAAAGTAGGCATGGGTATTTGCCATTGATAAGTAGGTTGAGGTCCTGGTCTACCCCAACCAGTATCAGGGGCCCATGATAACAGTGTGAGGGGTCTGTGACAACCTATTGACCAGTGTGTGCCTTGTGACAACCTATTGACCAGTGTGTGCCTTGTCATAAAGCCCAACAGTCTTGAATCACCAAGCTACTGGCTAGCCAGTGTCCAGCTGCCCAGATTGGCGTACCTGGAATATCTCTGTTGAGTGAAAGCTGGCCATAAAACCAGTCAGTCTGCCAAACATTAACTAAGGATTGCTGCACTCTGTATAGGTTCATTGACTGGATGGAGGTTGAAAGTGGATGATATGATGGTAAGGAGGAGGCTGGACATCTGTGTATAAAGGAAATAAGATGGAAGGATAGTGCAGCAAAACCACTTGGCTTGGGATTCCAAGTCTACTTCTCAGGAGGAAGACATAGTAGAAATGGTGTAGGAATTATGGTGAGAGAGAGGCTTCAGAAGACCGTGAAGAATGGTATCAGCATTAGTGACAGACTAATGACAATCAGACCCCAGTAGAACAGTAATCATAATCTCAGCCTATGCCCCACAGTAGGGTTATGACATTGAGAAAATAGTGCATTCAGGTAGCAATTGCAGGATCTACAGGATAAAGCAGACAGTATGAGCTGGGTTTGATAATAGGTGACCTGAATGCACATATCGGGGCAGACAGAGCAAGATATGAGGACTGTCTGGTTCCACATGGGTTGGTCAACAGGAATAAAGGGGAGGCCACAGGCCCATTTTCAGTGGAGACCCTGGAGAAAAGTTCCACAACAGATTCAAAAACATCTAAATAGTTAAGTAATTACATACAAGGGGAGAAAAGCCGTGCAACAGATTAAATATTGTACAGTGACTTGAGGAGACAGGCTCCACAAAACACATTTTACAATAGTTGATAAGTAAATTATGTACAATGGGGAAAAAATCCCCACAACAGTTGAAACACAAACAGATCGAGATTCATTTTCAGAGCATTACTAGTTTAAAGTATGATTAAGAATACAAAATGAACTGCAAGTAGCAAGACACTTTGCAAAAGTGGATAGTCTATGTCAAGTAAACTAACACAGAGATATAAAAATATTGACTATATTTCTAATAATATATGGAGTTGAGCAATAATAGGGTATCCTTCTGCCAAAATGGAGTAATAGAATGAGATGAGGAGGGAGTAATGATCAGTTGGGAAAATTAAGGACACGGAAAGAGAGTTTATTACTAGAGAGTTGAGAATGTTGTGAAAGAATATTAGAGGAAAATACAGAGTAGAAAGTATCGACTGAAGAGGTGGAAGGAGTATACATTAGTAATGTGGTATTAAAGTGACACCTTCTTTTGATGTCAGGTGATTACTGTATGCTAAGATATGGGGTGTTAGTGATTTCAGAGTTAGAAAGGCATAGTTATTTTGAGTCTGTAGTCATGTATCTGCTTTCAGGGGGTTGCAGGTCCAGCTCCAGGTGTCAGATATTTTGTAGATTGGTCTTGAAATTGGAAAGGTTGCTAGTGTGTTTAAGGTGTAAGGGGATAGACTTACAGGAGTGGGCTACATAGCTGATATAGAGTTTCTTGCTGTCCAGTGTAGTTTGTCGGTAGTGAAGAGCATTTTGTTTTTAGATCAAAGTGGCCTAGAAGGGGTGTATGTATGTATGTATGTAATAAGTGGGGTAGGGCTTTGCTTTGTTCTGGTATTTTATATTAATTTGTGGATTAGGAGTAGTTCAGCGTAAGTGATTTGCTTGGGTAATTCAAGCCAGTCAAGTTGAGGAGTGATGAATTCCATATGATGAGTTAGTGGCAAATTTTGCTGTTTTATTGTAGAACTGTTTTAGTTGATATTAGGTGGAAGCTTGAAAGTTGAGCAGTACTGGGGAGCCATATAGTAAAGTGGGGAGCAGGAGTGTAGAGGCCAGGAGCTTCCTGGATGAGTCGGTTATGTAGTTTTTTGTTCTATACAGTGTCACTAATTTGTTATGTGTTTTTTGATAACCAGTTTGATATGCAAGTCAAATTTCAGGCTGTCATCAATTGGCATGCTTAGTAGTTTTGTATGGGGATGGCTTCTGTAGCGGGAGTTATCAGAGGCTGTAATTAAGAATTTTTGTCTGAGCTGTATAGGGGCTTTTGGGAGGAATAATAGCAGCTTTGTTTTTGTTTTTAGGGTTGTGTAGAAGCTGGGAGTTGTTGAATCAGCTTTCAACTGTTGAAAATGACTCTTGGGTGATGTGTTCTAGAGTAATTGGATTACTGACAGAACAGATTAATGTGTTGTCGTCAGCATATTGTATGAGGAGTACATGACGTGATGGAGTGTAGGTTGTTGTAACAGTGGCAACAGTATTGAACCTTGGGGAACACCTGTTTTGATGGTTAGTAAGGACATAGAATTAATCCATTTAACAGACTGGAGAGTATTGTAAAGGCAGCTGGAGAATCAGTTGGTGGAGGTGTTTGATAGGCCAAGTGAAAAGAGGTATTTCAGAAGTAAGATATGGGAAATGGTATAAAAATTTTATTTTTATTTATTTATTTATTTTACATTTGTTTACTTGGAAAGCCCGACTGGAACAAGGTCTATTTACAGTGGAGGCCTGGGGAGAAAAGCTCCATAACATAACAGTACAAATACAACAAATGGCAAAAAAATTTCTGTACAGAAGCATATATACAATCAGAGCTCCATGTCTTTATATGACAAAAACATAATCCATGAATGACAGAAAATTTCTATACTGTGGCATATATACAATAAAAAGCTTTGGATAGATCCAGAAACAAGTTGGCCTTTGTTTCTGGCTAGATTAGTAGTGTTGGTGAAGTCTAAGAGCTGTAGGTGATGCTATGCCCTTGTCTGAAAACATGTTCTCTATCGTCTGGCAAATGGCTGTATGGTGACCAACACATGGTTCCACATGAGAGACAGACACAAGATTAATTACAAGAGTGGCCAACATGCAGCTCAGGTAGACTTCTTTCTAATAAGCAAAGGACACTGGAGTAGAATCAGTGTTAACAATTGGTTGATACAGTTAGCTGCAAGCAGTGGTCAGAGAAGGCTCTAAGGTTAGCAGAGACCAGGCTGCAGACCTGAAAGTTGACTGGAATGAAAGCACAAGAGTTCAAGGAAATACTCAGGGCTGTAGGACCTCAGGAAGAAGAGGAAATAGGCAGAGAAGAAAAAGAATGGCAGCATCTTAAAACAGCACGTGTGAGGACTATAGAACAGACACCCAGCGTCTGCCATTGACTGCTGGGAGGGAAAGGTTAGTTTGTATTTTCTTGTATTGCTTTCTTGTATTTTGTATACTGTGGTATACTTTCATTGCATTCTGTTTTCCGTTGTATATTTAAACTAGGAAAGAAACCAAAGTTTTTCTGTTGAGACACAAAGTAGAATAGGTAACCTTCGTGACTATAGGACCATGTCTGTATTTCTGTGATTTGTGTCCACAGCGTGCCTCCTCTAAAGCACATCTTCTTATCACAGCTACAACTCACAGAAGTGCTCACTCTAAGAAAAGCATATGTATTCTTCCGTAGGTTAGCAGATAAAAAGCACAGTAATGATCAATAAGTGCTATGACTGTGCATGTTTAACCTCGTATAAAAAAAATGTATTTCTACTAGAGAAAGGAAAAAAAAATCATTTTGTAAGTTTAAGTAGCTATTTGATTGATCCACCAGCGTCCAAGTAAACACATGTAGCACACACAGAACAGTGTATATCAGATAGTAATCCATGATATTTAGTACTGTAAGGAATAAGGACGGCCACAAAAAATACTACCCACATTACCTTTTTGTCAAAAAAAAAATGCAGTTATGGCAGTGCTATCACTCAGCCTGCATTAGACATTTCCAGTTGTTCAGTCTGTTTGGAGCTACACAGATATCTGGCATCACAGATGAACTGGCCAATCTGATAGCAAGGAGTTCCTGCCACTCCAGTTAGAACCGCTCTGAATTATCTTCATCCCTGGAGTTCCTGCCTCTGAGTATAAAATGTAAAACTCTGTTTACTTGATTTCAAGGTTTTGCTTGTTATAATTTCTTTTCCCTTCCTGTAACCTCTTGTTGAAGGAAAAAAAATAATCAGGTGTCACCAGAGCCAGATCCAGTACAAGGCAACTTAGGCAGCTGCCTAGGGCCTGTGGGCCTTGAGTTGGCTTGGGGGTTGATAAAAAATAAAAATGTTTTCTATAAATATCATAAGTTGGAAGACTTCCGAAACCTTGGAGGGAGACGTTCTGCAGGAACACAGGAGAGCCTTATGACCTCACAGGAGACTTTCTGCAAGAACAGCAAGCCCCAGAAATGTCAGCATGAGGGTACTGTCTTAACATAAACTGTAGGAGATTCTGAAAATGGCAGCCAGTGATTTGGTATGGTGCCTGTGGGACTGAAACAGAAGCAAAATTGCAGAGCAGCTTGGCAATCAGCCAGAGATTTGATAGTAACAGAAGGCAAGAGGAGCAACATGGACATGGTATCTGCTAACTCAGCCAATCAGGGGCTGAAAAAGTGCAGAAACAACAAGTACAGATTTGAACAATGAAAAAGGTGTGTGTGTGTGTGTGTGTGTGTGTGTGTGTGTGTGTGTGTGTGTGTGTGTGTGTGTGTGTGTGTGTGTGTGTGTGTGTGTGTGTGTAATGCTCTAGTTAAGGATACCAGGTTGGTTAATTATCTTGCTCAGGTTTAAACTATGTACCTTGATTACAGGAGACAAAAGCCCGAATCCTATACACCAATTACCAGACAAATGTAATTGTGCATCTATTTTGGTCTTTCCTTCAACAGTTTGTGGCTTTTCTCACAATTCAGTAAGGATTTCAGTTGTTAAATAAAGATGGATGTGAACTTCAGACTAAACAGCCCAGAGAAATGTCATGCTAATCCAAAGCCTATTATTCTATTTTTCTGGTTATGAAAGGGTAATGTGCATTCCTGATTTTGGTCCATTGTCCAGCATTATTCTTTAGTTTTCTCCTTGATCTTGACATAAGAGGTTGAGAGGTTATGAGGGGTCAATGGGTTTTACACTGTATTTTGATGGTAGTACCCTGTGAAAATACATTCTGTGTGGCAGGTATTTATGTATTCATAGGTGAGCTGTAAAGAGTATATCCTTCAGTATTCATGCCCTTTACATTTAGGACTGCTGACCTTTAGTTGGTGATCAGTAAGTGATGATTTATTTTCATATCAAATTGTGAACATATGCAATCTCAATACTTCTAGTAATAACGTGGAAAGTAGTAGTCTACGTGTAACCTTACTATATCAAATGAAAGCTTGTGTAATAATGAAAAATCTTTCAATGATACCATTTTGCAGATATTATGCATGTATGGCAGGGACTGTCTACTTAGTAGCATTTCAGAACACCATTTGATAGGACATTGTCATAAAGGAAAAGTCCTTACCATGCCTGCTACTGTCATGGTCACTCTGCAGTTTGAGCACTCTTTTCTCATTTTTTTTTGAACTGTTACAGATGAAGAAATGTGGTTACAGAATGCCATGAGTCTGTACCAGTTACATAATGAAAAAAATAAATATTTTCATAAATTTTTAAATGTTTTTCTTTCTCATGGCAAACCGTTCTCACAAGGTAAATACTGGTCATGCCTAACTGAACCACCTGCAGCATTCGCTTACAAAATATTGGAATATGGGCATAAACCATTTTTACAAGGAGGGTGTGCTTCATTGAAAGTACAAAACAAACATGTTTGTTTTTCGTTGCTTTTTTCCCCACTGACATTGAAAAACTGTCAGAATTTCAAGCTTTTTTTTTTTCAAGATGGACAGACACATGGCATCAGTATCATAACAGCTAATAATATCAGGAGGAGTCAGTCCATCTCAGTAAAAGCAACACAGTGATTGCCTGAATGTTTTGAGGGTCTTGTGATCCACTTTGAGAGTTTACCAGTGCTTGTAAAGAGAAACGGTACAGCAGGATGATGGACAGCAGTTAGAGAAAACAGTGACAGATTTCAGTGAAAGTATCTGCAGGACCAGTTACAGTTTCAGTTTGTAATGCCGATAAGTGCCGTGGTAATACTGAGCATATCTGGCAGTTTTAATTCCTAATAAAGAATGTTGCTCTGGTTTGGATTTGGCAACCTTGTGCTTCTTACTTTTAATTATACTGTGAGCTTCTTAATTGAAGTTTATTTATTTTATTTTATTTTTACATTTATTAACCGGGTTAGTCTGTCTGGGTTCTTAGAAGCCCTTTTTCAGCAGAGACCCGAGGAGAAAAGCCCCCAAAAAAAAGAAAAAAGTTTTAAGTAAACAAATAGTTACAACAAAGATAAACACAGATCACATTTTAAGTATACATACTTCTGAAGTAATTGCATAACATGTAGTAAAGGAATATACAGAATGGATGGAAATACAATACAATACATATATGGAAATTTTCACGTAGTATGGCAAGAAACCAAGCAGAAATATGGTAAGACTAAGGTCAATACATTGCTGAACCAAGGTACTAGGTATGAAGTAAGTAAATATGCAGATAAAGTTGTGTGAACTTTGGAAGTTAATAAAGTATAGTGAATGTCTCACATTTGTCCAGTTGTTCCACATTAGTACTTAGTGTTCGCCATTTTGGAGATCGATAGTTTAGAGCTATGTTCCTATGTTCTACAATACCCCAGCATGTTAAAATGAGAAAAGTGATAACTGATTAATATTTATTTTTTTAACAGTTATATGTTTTCTACTGGGTCAGTTGTATGGAGCTGTATTGAAAACAAAAGTATGCCAACACTGGAGATGAGCACTTTAATCTCTGAAACTTCTGGTACCACTGGTGTAGGCTGAGTTTTACTTTAGTCATTTTGAACTTAAACAGACATTCCTCCAGAGTTGCCTTTGCAAAGGGAGTTTATGTCTAGTGGGTCTACCTGGTTAACAAATGGGTATTATTAATAAGTGTACTCAGCCATGAGTTGTCTGTTTTGTTTTAAGTTGTATATTTTGCAGAATTATCTGTTCTTTTGTAGTAGCAGTGAATAAAGCCAGGTTATGTGAAAGCTCTAACTGCACTAGGTATATATTGTACTGAAATGACTTTACTGTGGCATTATGCTGCGATTGCTTTTGCAGTGCAATGAGAATAGATAAACAAACTACAGTTAATTGCAGACTAAGTAGCAGTTATCAGTTGGTCATGCTGTTGCTGTGGGCAGGTGCAGAATGCTACTTATAGCAGGTGGGTAAAGTAAAAAGGTAGGCTAATCAGCTGTATTTTGACTACTTAAATGTGTGTACATAAGCTTCTCTGGTGGTGTAGTGGGATAAAGTCCTGACAATGACCCGGATGACTTGGATTTGATTAGAGACTTGGGCATTTGACAGAGCGGCAGGAAAAGGATGGCTGTTTCCATCCGTAGGTCGGTGGGTCCATTCTGTTGATCAATCGATGCCTCTCATGTTGATCCTTAATGTAGGGTGGGGACAGCATATTGGTAGGTGTGCCCATTAGAGAAGAGTAAAGGTGGTGACCTGGCTGAGCTACTGCACAGGTGGGACGATACGCCCCATGTCACCATTGCATGCCCCACCCCTCAGACTAATCCATTAATGTCTGAGAAGGTAGGGAAAACATGCATAGATCATAGTTAACTCCTGGATGGATAGAAAGATGTGCCAAGTCCCCAGTTGTCTCAGGCTGACTGTCATTGCTCTGAATGCCAGAATAGTCCAGGGGCAAGGAGGCAAGTTAGTAGACCCAATGTGGTTGGGATACTGGAATTCCAGGACAGTGCTATTGAACTGAACGAAGGAGGAGGGGCAAAATAAAATGTGTGTGTGTCTGTGTGTGCTCACGAGCAAGTTTTGTGTATATGTTTCTGTGTATATTTATGCATGAATGTGTGTGTCCCAATGCGGATGGGATGGGAGAGTTAGGGGCTAGTACTATTGAAAGGAGGAGGAGGGACAGAATAAAATTTTATTTTTTATTTTTTATTTTTATTTTTATTTTACATTTGTTGACCAGGATAGTCCGACTGGATGCATGTCCATTTTCAGCGGAGGCCCAGGGAGAAAAGCTCCAATGGTAAGCAGATACAGCATTACATATTACAGACTATTTACAGAGATTACATAAGTAAGCAAGTTAAACAAGTTCCACAGGTTAGAGTTAATCCTGAGTGAAAGTCGGGATTAAATTAAATTACACAGTAAACTGGTTAACAGATTTTTACACATTCTAGAGAGAGTTAGTCAGGCTTGATACATTGACATTGCCAGTTAAGTGACAAATGTTGTTTGAGTCTAGTTTTAAATTGACCTAAGGTAGAAAGTAAGGTAATATCAGCTGGAAGAGAGTTCCAGGATCTACTTACAGAGTTTGCAAAGAGAGAGTCACCGGATGTGTTATTAATTTTGCTAGTCTGAATTGGTAGTTTGTTAGAGGATCAAAGCGGTCTAGGATTGTTATAGGGGGTGATAATATTTTTAAGTGCAGGAGTATTGACCGGATTATAGAGGATTTTATAGGCCATAATCAGTTGGTTATACTGGATTAGGCTGGGTAGTTCAAGCCACCCAAGCTGATTTAGATTGATGCAATGATGTGTTCTAAAAGGCAGCCCAGTGGCAAACCTGGCAATGTGGTTGTAGCAAATTGAGAGTTTGTTAAGGGCAGTCTTGTTTAAATTCGAGAGTAGAGGGGATGCATGCAGAAGGGTTGAAAGAAGGTGAGAGCGAGCTATGGCAATTTTAGCTGGAGGGGTTAGGAAGGCTTTTATTCTGTAAAGTGACCCTAGTTTTTTATTGATAGTTTGGTTAACATGTAGGTCGAATTTTAGATTACTGTCTATGATGACACCTAATAGTTTTGTAGAGAGGTCAGGGGAGATTATTGTGCCATCATTTGAATTTATGGTAAAGGTGAAAGCGGTAGACCTACATGTTGGTGAAAATAACAGCATTTTAGTTTTTTTGCGATTTAGGATCAGACGATGTTCAGAAAGCCTGTTTTCTATTGTATTAAGGGTGGTCTGGGTAGCTGACCATAACTCTACTGGAGATGTGGCTGAGCAAATCAGAGTAGAGTCATCAGCATATTGGATACAGCTGACTTCTGGGATGACAGTATAAAGGTCGTTAATGAAGATGAAAAAGTAGAAAGACAGCAGGGGTACTGTGGTAAGTGGTAAGTGTTAAGGGGTTGTGGTTAGAGGTTGGTTAGAGTTGAGGTTGAAGGAGAGGACAGCCTGTAGGATTGGATTCATTTAAAACCATTGAAGAAGGAGGGTGTTGGGTATGGATTAAGGTGTGGATGTGGATGGGGTGTAAATTAAAGTGATGGACATGAAGAAGAAGAGAAGATAGATAAGAAGGAGATATAGGATATATATATATTATGGTGAGTATTGGTGGTGTGAGTGATGAGGAGTGAGCTGATGCTGATGATGCTGTGATAGCTGAGCTGAGTTGCTGCCATGAGGTGATTCTTGATTGATTGGGTGTGGGATGCTGTTATGGTTATGATGATTTAATTTTTTTTTCCTGGAGAGAAATTGGAGAATATATATTTTATTATTTTTTGGATTTTATTGATTTAGAAGGATATTTTTTTTTTTTTACATATTTTATTTTTTGATTTTTTTTTTTGGTTTTTATTTTTTGGTTGATTTGATTAGATTGATTGATAAGCAGAGATTTTTGCTGATTTTTTTTTGAGTGAGTTTTTAGCTTTTTTGGAGAGAGTTTTAGTGTTTTTTTTTTTTTTTTTTTTTGAATTTTTTGGAAGGTTTTTGCGGGAGGGAAGTTGGCAGAGGGCTAGGGGGGGGGGGTCAGAGAGAGGGGGAGAGGGGGGAGGGGAGGGGAATGTGGGGAGGGGAAGGTCAATAAAAAAAAGTTGTTAAAACTGTCAGTGTTTTTCTCAACAAGTTGTCAAGGAGTTTGAGGGTTTTTTTTTTGTCAGTAGTTTGTAGAGGGATTGTTTTATTTACTTAAATTATTTAAAAATTTTTTTTTTTTTTTTTTTTTGTTTTTTTTTTTTTTGTTTTTTTTTTTTTTTTTTTGTTTGTTTTTTTTTTTTTTTTGTTTTTTTTTGTGTATTTTTTATGTTTTTTTTGGATTTTTTCTTTTACCAATTTTTTTTTTCTTTTTTTTTTTTGTTTTTTTTTTTAGTTTTTTTCCTTTTTTCTCTTCTTTCTTTTTTTTTACTCTTTTTTATATTTCTATTTTTTTTTTCTTTTTTCTTTCTTTCTTTTTCTGATTTTCTAAAGTCTTATTCTTTTTTTTTCTTCTCTTTACTTTTTCTCTTCTCCTCTTACTCTTTTCTTTCTTTCTCTACTTCTCTTCTACTTTCTCCTTCTTTCTCTTTTTCTTCTTCTTTCTCTTTCTCTTCTTTTTTCTCTTCTCTCTTTCTTTCTCTTTTCTCTTTCTTCTTTTACTATTTCTTCTTCTTCTTTAACTCTTTTTTTTTCTCCTTTCTTTTTTTCTTCTCCTCTTCTTTCTTCTTTCTTCTTCTCTTTTCTCTTCTTCTTCCTTCTCTTCTTCTCTTTCTCTTTTCTTATTTTATTACTTTTTATTTCTCTCTCTTTTCTCCTTTTCTCTCTCTTTTTCTTCTTTCTTTTTTCTAAATACTTTTAGATTTCTTTTCTTTCTCTTTTTTCTTTCTTTCTTATTCTTCTTTTCTCTTCTTTCTTTTTTTATTCTTACTTACTTCTTTTCTTTTTTTTCTCTCTTCTTCTTCTTTTCCTTTTCTCTTTTCTTTTTTCTTAAATTTTAAACTTTCTTTTTTTCTTTCTCTCTTTTTCTCTTTCTTCTTTCTTTTTCTCCTTTCTTTTAAATTCTTCTTTCTTTCTCTTTCTTCTTCTTCTTCTTTCTCTTCTTACTTATTATTCATTAAACCTTTTCTTCTTCTTTCTTTCTCTTTCTTCTTTACTTCTTACTTTTTACTATTTCTATTATTTTTCTTCTTTCCTCCTTCTTACTCTTCTCCTTTCTCATTTACTAAAGTATTATACAAGACACTTAAACGCTTCTCCCTTCTTACTCTTCTCCTTTCTCATTTACTAAAGTATTATACAAGACACTTAAACGCTTCTCTCTTCTTACTCTTCTCCTTCCTCATTTACTAAAGTATTATACAAGACACTTAAACGCTTCTCCCTATCTCTTTGTATATTTGTGTGTGTGTATACACGTTTTATGTATATGTTTTATATACATATTTATGCATGAATGTGTATACGTATATTGCTATATAAGTATGTATGACTAATGTAAACATTGGCAGCTGGATAAGTGGCTGGCGCTGTAAAGAATGTGTTTCTTTCAGGACTAATTACATTTATTGTTAATTTTCTAAATGTGTAGTCCAACCTATGTTCTTTACAGCCTGTAAAATGAAGCTGTGTTCTGTAAATAATAGCTGGTAATTTTGTTCTTCATATGTGTGTACTAGGCTAATGGCCCTGGAGCCTTTACAAGCCTAGCCCATAAATGTGCCCTGGCATCATGTCGCCCGACGTTTGTTACCAGTGCCTCTATCAAGTAGAGCCACTGGAGTGATCCCCGGGGAGAACTTTCTATTTCCCATCCACTTGTCAAGATTTCTGTTGAAGAGGGCCAGTGAGGCACTCTGCTTGATGTATATGAGGAGTTTGTTCCAGAGCATGGGCAGTCTCTGGGTTATGAACCTGTCCCTCCAGCATGTTCTATTGATTGTGGTAATGAGGTGCCTCAACCACACTGTTTATTTAGGATATATAATATAAAATAAAATGTTCGTCCTTACATACATGTGTAGATGTATATGTGCATTTATATTTTATATAGCTTTACCTGTATATTTATATTTATTTCCTGCCTTTGGTTATTGGGGGGGAAGGACCAACCTCGCAAAATTTCCATGGAGCTTCACAGTGTCAGATGAAAGATTACATACACCACGATTATCTGCTGGGTACCTACTCCCATTCTGCTGAAAGTTATACTTATTTAGCTAACAAGTATGTATGGATATGATATTTCTGTAACTATCTCAAGCACGGTCCATTTGGAAGTACTGTGGAATAGCATTTCACAGGCTCATTCAATGTACAAGTCAGTAACGGCACCTGGGCCAAATAGGACCCTCGGTACCTAAAAAAATATGTCTTGTTTTCCCAAAAAACTATGAATATATGTCATATTATGATAATTATTTTAGTAACTTGAACTAGAAGATATTTAATTAATACTGCATGGTAAGAAAATGAAAGTAAATACAGTGCTGGAAAAGTTGTTACTGACACCTGCTG
This sequence comes from Protopterus annectens, assembly GCF_019279795.1. NCBI lineage: Eukaryota > Metazoa > Chordata > Ceratodontiformes > Protopteridae > Protopterus > Protopterus annectens. The sequence goes on from NC_056743.1 coordinate 35,654,873, forward strand.
TCTACATACGACCACTTTACAGATATTTGTACGTGTTTAGTAAATGAGAAAGGAGAGGGGTAAGAAGGGAGAAACATTTAAGTGTTTTGTATAATACTTTAGTAAATGAGAAAGGAGAAGAGTAAGAAGGGAGAAACGTTTAAGTGTTTTGTATAATACTTTAGTAAATGAGAAAGGAGAAGAGTAAGAAGGGAGAAACGTTTAAGTGTTTTGTATAATACTTTAGTAAATGAGAAAGGAGAAGAGTAAGAAGGGAGAAACAGTTAAGTGTTTTGTATAATACTTTAGTAAATGAGAAAGGAGAAGAGTAAGAAGGGAGAAACGTTTAAGTGTTTTGTATAATACTTTAGTAAATGAGAAAGGAGAAGAGTAAGAAGGGAGAAACGGTTAAGTGTTTTGTATAATACTTTAGTAAATGAGAAAGGAGAAGAGTAAGAAGGGAGAAACGGTTAAGTGTTTTGTATAATACTTTAGTAAATGAGAAAGGAGAAGAGTAAGAAGGGAGAAACGTTTAAGTGTTTTGTATAATACTTTAGTAAATGAGAAAGGAGAAGAGTAAGAAGGGAGAAACGGTTAAGTGTTTTGTATAATACTTTAGTAAATGAGAAAGGAGAAGAGTAAGAAGGGAGAAACGGTTAAGTGTTTTGTATAATACTTTAGTAAATGAGAAAGGAGAAGAGTAAGAAGGGAGAAATGGTTAAATGTTTTGTATAATACTTTAGTAAATGAGAAAGGAGAAGAGTAAGAAGGGAGAAACAGTTAAGTGTTTTGTATAATACTTTAGTAAATGAGAAAGGAGAAGAGTAAGAAGGGAGAAACGGTTAAGTGTTTTGTATAATACATTTTCTTTGAAAGCAGAATCTATTTTATTTCAGTATAAATCCTGATAGCATAAGGCTGTCTTGTTGTTTTTCCACTGTTTTGGCATTTTCTAGTGCCAACGTTAAAGATCTGAGCTTACACCTAATAAGGCAAATTGTAGATAAAGGAGTCTACAGCTTCTTAGTAAACAAAACTGTATAGAAGTGTTTAGTTGTAATTTTCCAGTGGCTATAGATGACAAAATGTTTGCTCAGAAGTTTTCACAGCATAAAAATAACTGTTTTTCTTTGTTCAGTGAGACAAGACCTTAGTAGCTTAGTCTCCCGTGTGTGCTCTTTTACAATAAAGGATATCTTTCTACTGTGCTAAATTGTGTTACATGGATTTTATTTTTAGCATAACACAATGAAACATTCAAATATGCATAAATGTCATATTTCTGTAAATATCTTGGGCAATGTCCATATAGAAGCATTGTGGAATAGCATTTCACATGCCCAGTCAGCAGACAGGTCAGGAGTTGCTTCTCGACAAATGTTGCACTGAGTACCTTAAAAATGAGAGTTATTTTCTTGACATATAATGCATATGTGCCATGTGTTAATAATTGTACTAAAAACTTGAGCCAGATAATGTTTCCATGGTACTGCATGGTATCGAAAGCAAACATAATGATGGAAATGTTATTACTGATAACTACTGCCTATGTACAACCACATTCCAGGTATTTGTTTAGCAATAAAATATTCATATTTGCACACACATCACACTTTTGTAAATATCCCAGACAAGTGTTTACCTGGAAACATTGTGGAACAACATTTCATGTGCCCACTCAACATGCAGGCCAAGAATCCTTAGTCAAATAATGTATTCAGTACCTTAGAAATGTTAAGTTATTTTCCAGAAATATATAAACAAAACTGGAACTAATTAAACAATTCTGCAAACTCCGTAATTGATAAACCACCAACGCTGACTCCGGTTACTACAAACAACTTTAATAAATGTGGAAAATAAATAAAATCACAACTACAGTTAATACTGGTAAATTTATTTATTTTACATTTGTTGACTGGGATTGTCCGACTGAGCTTGAAAAGCCCTTTTTCAGCAGAGGCCCAGGGAGAAAAGCTCCAACATTTTAAACAATTTTCATTATAAATTAGCATTAAACAGCAATGTTGCAGGGTTATTACAAGACATTAAGTAGGAATACAATGTTATACAGTGTCAATAATCAGGAGTATATCAAAACTATTTCAAGATAATGTAATTAATGTAATAATTATAATGATAATGTGATGTAATAATGTAAATGTAAGCGCTTTCATTTAACATAATAATAAACTTCATCAGACATTTGCCATTTATTGTCCTGCGGTTTAAATAACATCTTTCATCTGATTGGTTCACAGCATACACACCCCATTTCTTTCAAAAGTCTCCTTTTACGTTGTTTTAAAACTTTTTTCAACAAACAAACATCATTCAAGCAAACATCAAAACAAATATTACTATATACACAACATAACAGTCTAAAACAATATTGATAAAGAAAGAAAGCTGCTACTAAAATTCACCTATAAAAATACAAATAGCATTATGTTATGTTTTACAATTTCTCAACAAGTTTTAAAATCGGCATTATGGAACTATGTTCATTTATACCCGGCCAATTATCAACATTGAGTTTTACTTGCCATATCAGTTTTTTTCTTTTCTAAATATAGCATCCATGGAATTCTTACATTTGTTTCTATGCTATCACCATATATTTAAATTGATGAATTAGATTATCATACACATGTTTGGCCAAAGCATTATTAAGGTTTGTTTTTCTGATACTGTATTCATGCTCATAAACCCTCTGAATGAACCTCCTTTCCATTTTGCCCACATAAAACTTGGGCAAAACGTGCACATTGCAATGTAAACCACTGCTTTAGTATTACATTTCTCCTTTAAATTATATTTAACGTCTCTTATTGTGAAACTAGTACCAATATTTATTTTTTGAACACAGCCTGCAAGCCCCACATCTCACCATTCCATACTACTTTTTAACGAACTTTCACCTTTACATTCAAACATATTTTTGAAACTTATCCCTTTGCGGAGCACTATACGTGGGTATTGACCTAGTTTATTCCTTATAGGTTCATAGGTATGTACTAGGCTAATGGCCCTGGAGCCTTTACAAGCCTAGCCCATAGGATTACCCTGGCATCGTGCCACCCAACCTTAGTTCCCAGTGCCTCTGTTAAGTAGAGCCACTGCAGTGATCCCCGGGGTGAATTTTCTATTTCTCATCCACTCGTCAAGATTTCTCTTGAAGAGGGCCAGTGAGGCACTCTGCTTGACATGTATGGGAAGTCTATTCCATGGCATGGGCAGTCTCTGGGTTATGAACCTGTCCCTCCAGCTTGTTCTGCTGATTGTGATAATGAGGTTGAGGTCTCTGGAGCGTGTAGTGTGGAGGGATTGGGATTTCTTTAGATGTAGCATTTCTAACAGAGCTGGGTCAGACATGGCTTTGTAAGTCAAGCAGAGATCACCTCTAAGTAGGCAATATGAGACCGAGAGTAGTTGGAGTTTTTTGAGTCTGTCCATATAGGACAAGTGTTAAGGCCTAAGATCCTCTTTGTGAGGTATTTTTTGTGGCCTCTCCAGTTGTTGCAGCTGTCTAGTGAGGTACATGCCAAATGGGGCATTGTACTCGATGATTGGCAAAATGAGGGAAGAGTAAAGGGAGACTATGACCTCTTTCTTCCTGGATGCAAAACCCTTAGTAATGAGATGTGCCACATAGAAGACTTTCTGACCAGAGTGGCAATGTGGTGGTCAAAAGAGAAGTTGCTGTCAGCCTGTGTTCCCAGATCTCTTATGACACCTTCTGTGTTCAGTTGACTACCATCGATGTGATAATTCATGGGAACCGGGTTTTTCCCAAAGGGGATGACGACACATTTGTTGGCATTGAGCTTAAGGCGATGGTTCTGACACCAGTCATTGGTCTCAGTGAGGCCTTTCTGTAGGATGTCAGCATCACTTGGGGAGTTAATTATGGCTCCTAACTTGCAATTGTCTGCGAACTTTGTCAACCACAGTCCCTTCATGTTAGCCTGAACTACGTAGATACCAAACAGGCGAGTACCCAGGACTGTACCCTGTGGGACTCCACTCATGACTAGTCGACAGTCTGACTTGGAGTCAGCTACTTTCACACTGCGGGTTCTATCGATGAGCCAGTTTGCAACCCACCTAGAGATATCGGGGTTGATGCCTAGATTGGTGAGTTTTTCTCCGATTCCTGAGTGGGGAATGGTATCAAAGGCCTTGGCCAGATCAAGGTAGGCTGTATGAACCACCTTGCCTTCATCCACAGCTCTGCTGACTGACTCAAAGAAGTCAACCAGGTTGAGCAGGCATGATCTACCCTTCACAAAACCAAACTGTGTGGGATCCAGAGTTTGGAGGTTCCCCATATCTTTATTAGGTCCATGATGATGTGTTCCGTAGCTTTGCATATCAGACTTGTCAGGCTAATGGGGCAATAGTTCCCAGGGTCTTTAGTCATTCCTCCTTTGTGGAGATGGATGACTGTAGCAGTGCGCCATTTGGTAGGGACAAAGCCTGAGGTGAGGCTGTGACTGAGCAGGGCACACAGGTGAGGTTCCAGCTCACTCTGTAGTTCATGTAGAACACAGCCAGGGATATTGTCAGGTCCTGTAGAAGCTGTATTCTTGGCCTTGGGCAGTGCTATTTTAACCTTTGCAGCAGTAATACTGGGTGCCTGGCAATCTATTGGTATTGTGATTGGTCATTTGGTGGTGGAGAGAGGGGTAAAGTTGACACTGAATCTGTCGGTCAGTATATTGGCAATATCTGTTGGCTTGGTATAGGAGGTGTCATTGTGCAACAGCTCTAAGCAAATCTGGGTATTGCCGTGAAGATTCTTTACATAGCTATAGAAGGCCTTGTGGTTGTTTTTTACTATCTGCTGCAATTCTGTTTTCATAGCTAGCTTTAGACGATTTGATGAGGGATCCCAACTTTTTGTTGAGGTTGATAATGGAGTTTTTCCAGTCTTGGGACTTCACCTTATTTCTCATCAGTTTCCTCCTTCTGTTGTAGAGTTTGTTTATGGCAGGGGACCACCAGATTGGCTTCCTTTTTTTGGAGGAGAGCGTCTTGGTTCTGTTGGGTATGGTGAGATCTAAGCATTTGTGTATGTGTTCGTACAGGGCATTAGTGTATGATTTGATGGTCATGCAGCTGTTTTCCAGTTGCATGGGTGCCGTGAAGTTAGTCACCTCTGTTTTTAGGAGCCCAAAGTTAGCTTTGTAGAAGTTTTTCATGGTGGTTACCTTTGCAGGGGAGGGAGGGGTGGAATGGATATGGATTTCCAAGATGAATAGTTTATGGTCGGATCTAACCAGGGAGGAGTTGACTATTATTACAGAGGAATGGTCACCTATGTAAGTAATGACCAGGTCAAGGATGTTGCTACCTATAGTTTGGGTAAGAATGAGTTGGTCCAGGGCATTGGAATTAATGAATTCCAGGAAACGTTGGGCAAGTGTATTGGTACAGGAGTAGTTTTCACAGTTAATGGAGGGGTAGTTGAAGTCGCCCAGTATGAGAGTGTTAGGTTGGACCCTAATATTCTCCAGGGTGCTAAGGAACGTGGAGTGTGAGCCTTGGGTCATGGTTGGGGACCTATAGCAGGCTACGACCTGAATTGCTGTTTTATCCAATGTTAGCTGCACCTGAAGTGTATCTGATGCGTCATATTGGGCTACCAGTCCGGAGGTGTGCGCATCATTTACAAATATGGAAACACCACCACTTTTGGAGCTTTGTTCCAAGTTCTGGGGCTGGAAGGTATGGAATGAGTTATAGCCCAGTAGTGCCGGGGTGCTATTTGCTGCCTTGAACCAGGTCTCTGTTACAGCACAAATGTCAATGTTCTCCATTTTAAGGAGTGCTTCGAGTGAGTACATTTAGAGATTTAGACTTCTAGCGTTGAGCAACATGACCTTCAGATTGCATTTGTTTGTAGCTGTTATGGTGGTAATTTGGTCTTTGGAACACCACCTAAAAAAGCCATTATAGGGGTGGCAAGAGCCTTGGCCAGAATCTGGAAACCCAGGGGTGGCAGATGCATCTAGATCTGTCAATCATGTCATCCCAGGCAGACAGATACTGGATCCCGTTAGAATGACACCAGAAACTTGGCTAATTGTTGAAATCAATCATTTTCTGCTTGTACTGTGGTATCATTCTGGGTGATGGTAGGAGTTATACCCGTCTGGGCTACATAATCCGAGAGCTCCTACATGTCTCTTCATGTAGTCCAGGGTTATGTCTCGGGTCATTCTCACCCACATGTACAATGACAGTCATATCTGTACCTGTTGTTGAAGGATCTGAGTGCGTGTGTTATGTAGCGGATCCTGGCAGTTGACAGGCAGCTGACTGTTACTTTCTCCTTATTCAGCCTAGAGAGTGGGATATCAGTGTGCCTCACTATCGAGTCACCTATGACTAGTGTGTTGGGCATGCTGTTTTGCCTAACGGGCTTTGGTTGAGTGGCACACTCTTTAGGAGAGTTGTGTCTTGTGATTAGTGTTGTGTTGTGATGGTCGAGTGCGTTTCTGCCTTGGAGGTCTCTGCTGCTTGGGTAGATTTTATGGAGAGCCTCAGCGAAGGTGGGTGTCTGGTTTGTGTTTTATGTGAAGGCAGTATGGTGTGTGTTCTGCAGGTATATGTGTTCCATGTGGTGTATGTGTTCCATGTGGTGTGGTGCAAGTGTTGACCTTCTCCTCTTGACCAGCTATTCCTCTCTTGGCTGCAGAGTGCATGTTTTCCAATTTGGATATATGTGCATCTCTCGCAAGTCTGAGTGTTGGGAGGTAAGAGGAGAGGGTTGTCAGTGTATATGAGGCAGTTGCTACATTGCCTCAGGATGCCCAAGCTCACCAGGCTAATAGGAGAAAGCACAGGGAACAGACCTTTAGACATGCCTGGAGGGGTGGGCATTAATAATAAGTACTGGAGCTGTTTCCTTATAGAACGTTTAGTGCTGGAAGCCTGATGGGGATCATCCCCCAAGATGGGCCAATTCTTATTTAAAATCCATCTCAACCTCCTATGATCTTCAGTATATGTTGTAAGGAAAGCACTAGTAATTTCAGATCTTGCTGTTATATAATTATCCTGAAATGTCATTGATACCTCATTATTTTCTCTGGTATGATCCCTTTGGTCAATGGCTACCTGTTCTTCATTTTTATTATTATTACTATTAAATAAAATCATTTTAAAGTGGCCATTTTCTCGTTTTCTTCTTACTTCTCCTATTGAGATCTGCTCTCTTTTGAAACATAATCTTTAAATTTTCACACCCGTGCAAAATCTGTCTCTCTAGAAACCATTCGAGCTACCCTTACTAGCTGTCCTTTGACCATTGATCATTTCTGGTAATCAGGATGTGAGCTAGTAAAATGGAAACTGTTAGAATAGGTATCCTTCCTATGGATGCATGAAATATATCCACTTTTAATTCTGTCTTTAACTAGACAAACATCTAGGTAGACCATTGATTCTGTACTTTATGTGTGAAGAATAAAAAGTTGGTAGTATTTATGTAATCTATAAATTCATTAAGATAGTTCTAGGATGCTTTCCATATAATACATATATCATCTTGAAACTTCACATATAATCGAATATTGTTGTTATATTCAGTATCAGAAATGTATTTCCTTTCCAAATATGCCGTAATCATATTGGCATAAGCACTTCCTCATGGTGACCCCATAGCAACTCCCTTTTTCTGCAAGTAATAATGTCCATTAAAATAAATAAAATTAGTCAACACCAAATTATTAGTCAACTACCAACTTTTTATGCAATCGCTCCAGTGGCACAGGCTAAGCTATTGGGAATAACCATAGACTCCCACCCAAAATAGGGGCTATGACAAGAACATGGTTAAAGGCATTAGAGCGCAGGTTTTGAGGGAGGAGCAGGTCCCAAAAATAAATAGCATCCACAAGCCACATATTGATGGTTTTAAGCCCAAGTACCCAAAATGTACATCTGAGAGGTTGCGGTTTGTTACTACTTATACTAATGATAGTTCAAACATCAGGAAAATTATAAATGATAATTGGGGCGTTTTGACAACTGATGAACAGACAGTGGAAATGGGTACCTTTCCCTTATTTACATTTAGGAACAACAAGAGCCTTAAAAGGCTATTATGTACTAATCCAAGAGTTAATTATGCCTCTAGAGTTTCTATTGGAAACAAATTAGGCACTTTTCCATGTAATCACTGCAATTATTGTAGGTATATTTCTAGAGATCAGGTTTTTTTACATCCCGTGCTGGATTATTCTTTTGACCCTAGGTTTCAGGCCTCTTGTGAGACATCGGGTCTGATTTATTTGGCCACATGTGAATTGTGTTCTGCTTTTTATGTAGATTTAACTAAGAGGAAATTGAAAAACAGAATTTATAATCATTTATACGATATTAAATGCAGAAATGAATTGAACGCATTGGCGAAGCATGTTTCGCTTTTTCCTGATCATTCCTTTGTATTTAGGGTTTTACAGATTGTTGAACACAGTACAAGGGGTGGTGACTACATGGGTCAATTGGAACAAAAAGAGCTTCAATGGATTTTTAAGTTGAGGGGACACTATCCGCCTGGATTGAATACTTATGTTTCACTCAGGTCCTATCTTAATTCCCGTAGATGAGGTTTTAAAGAAAATTTTATTAATTGTCTTAAGGATGATGTGTAGAGTCATTACATATGATGTTTTCAGTTTTATTAATTTTTACGTCGTATTTTTGTATGTATGATGTTTTGGTCTATTTATATATATACATACATTTTTGTGAAGTAAGGAATCTAAAGGTTTTATTCTTATTTTCTATTTCTATTTTGCTACATGTTTTATTCTGCTACATGTCTTGATTTTTATTTAGACAGCGTTTAGGCTATCAGAATATTTTGCTTGTGATAGCTATTTTTCCATACTTAATAATATACAATGAAAGGCACTTTAAATGTTAAATGTGATTTATAGTAGTTGCTTATACAATGTATAGTTCATGAATTTTGTTTTAACAAATATGTTTTATTTTTATTTTCTTTTTCTGTTTTATGGATGATGGCATATATAGTTTAACTTACCCATTTAGTATTTATATATGCCTGAAGTAAACTTCATATTCTATTGCTGCTTGAAGAAGTTTTGATAATCATTTAATTGATTTGCTGATTATTTATTTAATTGTTTAATGATGTGATTAGATGGTTGGTTCAACTATATAAACCTGGACAATATCACTTTATGTTATGGTCTGAGGAAGCGTATTTTATATACGCGAAAGCGCTTACCGTTTATTGTAATAAAAGTTTTTTGTGGAATTGCGGGCTTGATTAGCCGTTTCTTCTGTGGTGAGTCCTACGTTTTATTATATGCATTATCATGAAATATATCCACTTTTAATTCTGTCTTTAACTAGACAAACATCTAGGTAGACCATTGATTCTGTACTTTATGCGTGAAGAATAAAAAGTTGGTAGTATTATTTATGTAATCTATAAATTCATTAAGATAGTTCTATGATGCTTTCCGTATAATACATATATCATCTTGAACCTCACATATAATCGAATATTGTTGTTATATTCAGTGTCAGAAATGTATTTCCTTTCCAAATATGCCGTAATCATATTGGCATAAGCATCTCCTCATGGTGACCCCATAGCGACTCCCCTTTTCAGCAAGTAATAATGTCCATTAAAATAAATAAAATTAGTCAACACCAAATTATTAGTCAACTACCAACTTTTTATGCAATCGCTCCAGTGGCACAGGCTAAGCTATTGGGAATAACCATAGACTCCCACCTAAAATTTGATAGTCATCTCAACGTAACAAGGACATGCCAAACTGGGATCACTCTATCGTATCAAACAGTTTCTTACCAACAACACAAGATCAGCCATTGCTTGCTTTCAACTTCTATCCACCCTACTCTATGCATCTCCCATTCTGACTAATCTCAACAAAACTGAACTAAACAAAATGGAAGCCTGCTATAACAGAATTGCCTGCTTTGCTGCAAATTGCTCATATAGAAATCATCACTGTGCTACTTTGAGACAGCTCGACTGGATTGAACTGCCCAACCTCCTAACCTACAATCAGCTCTGCCTCTGTCATTCTATTGCCTCCCTAATAGGTGTCCTGCCTCAAAAACCTAGTACAACATCACTCAGCCAAAAGGTCTCTCAAATCATCAAGC